>NW_025932042.1:0-3642 GCF_000764305.2 Hyalella azteca | reverse complement strand
CGCTGCGAGGACTATATATGACTAAGTTTTCTTTTCTCTATTTGCATTTGGCTGAATTCAAACTACATTCATAAGATATAAAAGATTCCTCGTTCGGAACATCGGTTGGAAATGTTTCATTGAGGAGGTACCATATGTTCACAGAATGTATTATTTTGTGTGAAAAAAATTATGCGTTTAAGACTTCTCATTTTGTAAGTCTCGATGCAATAATTGACTTTAAATTCATCATGAGTTCACGTCGAGCAGCAGCAATATCATTTCGAATGAACGGTGGAAAAGTCAGTTTGAACAAAATTTAAAACTTACATTTAGAGAAAACTTTCTTCCAGCAAGTTGAATAAGTAAGTTAGGCTTGATTATTTTAAATCCAATCTATTTTATAGCTGTGACCTATCATCCGTTATGTAATTCTTGACTATCTCCCGGTTTTCGCTATTATTTTACACTGATTGTTCCCTCAAAACTATATATATTAGTCAAAATATAGTTTCTTCTAATAACAACACATTCATGCAACAATACACTGTTTCCTTACAACAGTTTTTATTACGTAATATTGGATGTATTGTTTTCGTTTTTCATACAACAATGCATCCATTATTACGTCCATCCTATAAACGTATAAGTGACATCGTACACAAATTCAATTTTTTATCCACCTTGCGGTTCGCACATTTACATGGACGCAGTCCCGAGATTCGCTTCCTGGCCTGCGCTGAGTTTTTGTCCGCCAGAGACCAACGACCCTCGCGCGCACGCGCCCCTCGGCCGAGGGTACACAGCTCGGGGGTCCCGGACTTCCTTGGCGCGAGGGACTATAAGAGGAGGGAGCCGAGGCAGCGGTGCACACTTGCGTCCTTTGCCTGACCCTACCATGAAGCTGGTGAGTGGCGGAGTTTGATTACATATTTATCATATATTTCCATGCAATGTGTGGCAACTACTAATGCATATTAATTGTATGGATAGAACCACAACGATTTTATGAAGATTATGATGGTAAACGTTCAATTGCATAAATTTATCGACCGATACATTTTAGGCTACTTTTCATGTCACATTTGGTGAACACTGTTTCTTTACTGACTCATATCAACTTTGCACAATATGTTTCTGAGAGCCGACTAAGGATCCAATGCTTGATAGAATATGTTAAGAAAATTAGGTATAATTTGTCATGTGTTTATTTCATAGTGAACACCTGATCAGAATCATTTTCTATAACGTTAAGGTCCGAAGACTGTGACCGGAAAATTAAGTGGTATCAATTGTTTTATTAACAAACGACTACACTATCTGATTCTCTCGTCTCATCACTTTACCAGCGTGTTAAAATAAGTATTAACAAGTGCTTCATTACTTCAGTCGAGACGCGATCCTATTTAATTCATAGAAATTCCGCGAATTAGCCTTCGAACCAATTTTTTGAGGCATTATGAGGTTAAGAATAAATTAATTCCTAATATCTTCCCTACCTCCCCAGACTTTGTTCGTATCGCTGCTCGTGGCGAGCGTCGTCGTCGCCTCCCCCGGGGGGAAGGGCTTCCGTCGTCCATTCCTGCATGGTGTTGGCTGCACAGTAGCCACCTCCGGCGCACTGACATGGAGGAGAGTTGGCTGCACAGTAGCCACCTCCGGCGCACTGACATGGAGGAGAGTTGGATGCACAGTAGCCACCTCCGGCGCACTGACATCGAGGAAAGTTGGCTGCACAGTAGCCACCTCCGGCGCACTGACATGGAGGAGAGTTGGCTGCACGCTAGCCGCCTCCGGCGCCCTGACATGGAGGAGTGTTGGCTGCACAGTAGCCACCTCCGGCGCACTGACATCGAGGAAAGTTGGCTGCACAGTAGCCACCTCCGGCGCACTGACATCGAGGAAAGTTGAAAGTTTGCTGCCATTCATTGATACCAGTAAATAAACATCGAGCGTGAACTCAGTCTAATAAATGTGCCATATATTCCAAAGTTTCAAATCCTCTTACATACGTACGAGCATCTTCTTACCTACATAAAGAGTTGACGAAGCATTGGTACGAACTTTTGCCGGTAGAACTGTTCCAAGATGACCTACACTTGGCAAGATATTCATCGCTTTATGAACTTACCCACTCATTCCTCTGAGCATAATAGTTCACCCATCTGCAGTTAATTGTAACTGGATCACATAAGTTGCCGGTTCTTTCTCTGTAATTTAAAGCCTCTATTAAATTCGCTTCAAGTGGTGTTTTCCGCAACTCCACAATATTAACATTTTTTGCCGTTCTACGGTAATTTGTTGTATGATTAATTATTAATTTCTCTAAATTACGTTAATTGTTTCGTATGAGTTTTTTAATCAAGTTGTATTCAGGTTGCCGTATTCGGTTTTGTAGTTCAGGTATATAATTAAGTTGTCGATTTGGCTTGGGATTATACGTACATAAGAGAGCATACATTCGATTCACTCTGCCAAGCTTGTCCTCTAAGTTTCATTTAGTCATTATTGAGCTGCGCTGGATGCATTTGTTTGCTCTTTCGGGAAGATTGATACTGTCGCATGCGATAAATAATCAAAAGAGGAGGTGCCATACCGTATTTTCGGCCGTACTGAGACATTAACATATAGAAAAATATTATTCAATTAAAATTCACACTAATTAATGCCTACTTATTAACATATTTTAAAAGAAAAATTAATATTACGAGTGCATGAGAGTTCAATTTATTCAATTTTGCTAATAACGTCTTGTTACTTCAAAAACCCTGTATAAGAATGCCGTCAGTAGACAGAGTTTTTAGGGATTTTTCTCTCCATCAAACATAGTCAAAGCCTCATCAAAAACGTGATGTGCAGTCAAATATCGGTTGAACCAAACGCCATACAAATCTCTTCGTAGGATAGAAAATAATAATAAAAGGAAGGTTCGGGACGACTAGCTGACAGTACCGGTGAACCGTACACTGTTAGAAAAAATACAACTCAGTACTCACAGCAGTGAGTGACAGAGAGCGCATTTTCTCGTCGGCGAAAACTTGAGGTCACGGACGGACGGACGGACAGACAGACAGACGGACATGGCGAGCACAATAGTGCATTTTCTCCATAAATGAGAAAATGCGCTAAAAACGGTGAAAAAACGGTCCCACTGGCGTTTAGTGGCCGGTCGCCCCGTAAAAATAAACGGTTTCGCCGGTTTTATGGATTTTCAGATTTTTACGAATTTTTAGTGTTATATTAAAATAAAAACGGCGACACGGTGTTTCTTTTCACGTGCCGACCGGCAACTGAAACGTCGGTAATATCGTTAACGGTAATTTTTCTAACAGTGTATCTGAGGTGCTGAGGCCACCCAGATTCGGCCAGCCGTACTTATAGTACTTAAACAAAGACCTCAACAAAGGCTTGCAATGAAAGACACTTCAGAAACCACTCTCTTTGATATGTAGTTCCAAAACTCTCCTTGACGCTGTGGGTTTAAATGCGGGACTGACTAGGACGGACTAAGACCTACAAATCTGACATCCGCATTTCTAAACTGAAAACTAAAATTACAAAAAATACAAAATTAAAAATATACTAAATTCTAATTCCCAAACAGAGGCATAGTCCGATCGGTCACATTGTAGCTCGTCCGGTGACTCACGATCTGCCTTGTGG
>NW_025932041.1:561415-611318 GCF_000764305.2 Hyalella azteca | reverse complement strand
CGTTTGTTTTCGCTTTCAACCATACTAAGGTCTTTTTCAGAAGGTAATATTTTGTCCCCGAGGTGCATCCGCGAAGTGCAGAGATTCCCTTGAATCCGTTGGCTTTAGTTCCGCGACGGCTTGAAGCCAAAGACGCTGTGAGCCCTCAGCCAGTGCTCCAGTAATGCCTGCATTTTAAAATTAAGACTAATACAAATACTTGGTAAGGTCAGTTTGATGGAAGTTTATTTGTATTTCCTACTATTTAGTCTGAAATAGACGAGGATAGCTCATGTGTGGCAGCTATACCGCAACAACAACCTCGAGATGACGGAATACTTAAGTTATAGATAAAATTTTTATTCGTTATGCACGATTATAATATAGTGTTCAGTAATTATGGATATGAGAATTCATGCCACCTTTTAAGGGTTATGTGATACAATCTGAAAGAAATAAATTTAATCTTTTAATCCCCTCAGGTGCCTGAAGGGAAGAAATGTGCCAGCAATCTGAGTGGCTTGGCAAAGGCATATGGGTCGCTATGTACGTCCATTACAATTTTATGCCCATGGTGCTCAGCACACGCTGGGGAACACCGGACGCTCTCCAGTACAACAGCGTTTAATTCGGTCAACAGACGGGGCCAACGTCGTGACAACTATTTTTGCATTTCGGACCGGAATTTAGCAACTACTCATATCTCCAGGAAGCAGAGGTTTACACATCATTCCACATAAAAAACGATAGTGATGTAAATAAATTTGCCAAACTAAAATTGCTCAAATTTACGCCAAACTAGTTCAATAACAAAACCAAAACTCTCCGAATTGTAAATATTTAACAGGATTTATAGTACATTTGTTGTCAACTATGATTTTAATTGGTTTAGTATGGATCTAAATTTAATGTTTGAGTTGATTGGTGACTTAAACTCAAACGGATGAAAAATCATCGACGTTTGTAGAAGTTGACGGCGTTCCATTGTGGCCTGAGACTGCTACGTCCGAAACAAATACTAAGAATACTAAGGATAACATTTCAGGAACAAAAAAGTTTGACATTCATGTACAACAATTCTAATTAGAAATATGAATGATTTATATGATACATGAACGAATGCAGCGGATGACGGAGTGACATCGGATGTATTTGAAATTCCACAGATTACAAATTAAAATCATATATTTTCATGGGTAATGAATGCGAATTCATGACATGAGAAGAAATTAGTGCGTCATTATGAGACGCTCACAAATGAGATTGTTTTATGTATAAGTGACGTGTCCTCATTTGCCAGAGGACGCAGATGGTATGCGGAGAATGAAATACAGAATTTTGTAATCTTACTGTACTTCTTTTCAGTCCATCTTCACATGACGTGCTCTGCAAAACAGAGTACCATAAGAAGGCAGAACTTAAAATTAGTCTTAATAGTAACTCCTAAAAACGTTAGTCGGTAACAATTGAGCAATTTAAGACGCTTAGGAATATTCAGAAATTTCCATATAGGCGGCAACAGGAAAATTTTGTAAAGGAAAAATTCTGCTCAGGGTTATACAGTACAAACTGCCTGGTTACGTTACACAAGTGAATTCAAAATAGTAATTGATTCAATAATCATGGACAATTGGATTAATTCGCACAATCACTTTGATATTGCAGTAAGCTAGAAAATCAGTCTCAGAAAAAACAAACACACGTTATAAATGGGGCAAAACTGCTAATAATTGACAGTATCAAGATCATTTATGAGTTTAACCGGATTCAATGAAACAGAACATAGTTTTCAGGTTGTGCATCATGAGATAGAACATCATGAAAAAGTAAACAATGCTTAAACATCCTTGCTCATATCACTGATAAATCAGGCAAAATTACATGAAAATGATGCACAGTTGTCATAAAGTGACAGAACTCATCAGAAAGTATCAGAACTCAATAACTCATATTCATGTTATCCGAGAGTCTTGAACACCAGAATTCTTATAAAATACAGGTCGCATAAGCTAAGTAATACTGCATAGGACAAGTTAAGCTACTGGCCAGGGGAAATATGTTTGGTAGAAACGATTTCATAGAGTCGCATTGCAGACAGTTGCCAAGAGTACACTTCTACAACATGAACAAATTATTCACTATAAAATAACTCACAAATCTTGCTTCGTCTACACGTCACACCGTTGTTTATCCCAGGAACAGGGATCGACGCTTCTCTAACCGCCAAAATTTCTAAATAACCCGGAACGAGCCTGTCCGTGTACGCGGATACTAAAAAATATTAAAACTAAAACTAATAGTTAAGCTAATGCTGGGATTTATTCCAGCACAATAAGTTATCAAAGAAAGTGTAATTAACTCCATGCTGTATATTTGAATGTCATGTATAATTTGCACCTCCTTAATTAATATTGTGGAAGTTTGGGTCCCTGTACTATTTCTTTATTAAGAATAAAAAAAAAGAAATTCAATTTTTGAAGTGGCCTTTGTGCATTATCCTGCATTCGTGATGGTCGCTGTACAGTTCATTCTCTTCCCTGAACACACTATGTGGAGCGTTGTGATTAACTGAGTTTAATCTCTGAGGGCATCTTAATTAAGTGTATTCGAAGGCTTCCTACGCTATAGAATAAAATAGAAGTGTCGGCACTTAATAAGAAATAGGCCCATGACCTGTTGCCGATTCTTGTCCTTTCCGTGACTTGATTCACAAGGGATCCAGTCTTTGGAACCCGATCTTTCCATAACTGACGATTGATTGAGATAGCTGCTGGACTTATTGCCTGGTCCGTAATTTGTTAGGCATTCTAAGACTAAACATATGCTCCTGCACAGCCTCGTCTAGTCTGTTCTTGAAGGCGTTAATACTCGGAGCGTCAACGATGCTATCAGGGAGGCTGTTCCATATGTCGGTGTCTCGAAGCGAGAAGAAATGTTGTCGCGTGGATGTGTTAAACGCTGTTTTTTTAGTTTATAGCCGTGGCCCCTGGTGTTTCTTCTTGTTTCAAATTCTAATAATCCTTCTGCATAGGACCTTGTATAAACCGTGGGTATACTTGTATACTTCAATGAAGTCACCACGCAGACGTCGATAACGGAGGCTTGAAAGCTTCATCATTTTCAATCTTTCTTCATAGGACTTGCCCTTCAAGCCTGGAATTATCCTTGTTGCACATCTTTGAACATTCTCTATTAAATTTCTGTCCTTTTCAAATCTCGGTGACCACACAACGTTTCCAAACTCTAGATTTGAGCGCACGACAGCAACAAACAACTGCTTCATCGCTTCTGCATCTAGGAACTCGTATGAGCGTCTGATTAGTCCAAGAAGTTTGTTGGATGTGTTAGCTTGCGTTTCAACATGCTTAGAAAATTTCAGCTCCTTGTCGACATAAACTCCGAGATGGTGCATTTTTGTGGTATTTTCTTTGCTTTTAAATTCCTGGTATTCCTCACTGTATTATAAACTTTTGTGTCGTCAGCATACATCGAGCACACGCTAGACACAGCTTCTGGCAGATCGTTTATAAACGCAATGAATAAAACAGGTCCGAGAACGCTTCCTTGTGGCACGCCGCTGCTCACTGAAGCCCAGTCTGATACGGTCCCTCCTACTGACACGTTGTCGTCTCCCTACTAGAGAATCTCTGATCCATTTGAGTACATTACTCTCAATTCCCGAAGACTTCAATTTACGCAGCAGCCGCTCGTGTGGGACACAGTCAAATGCCTTAGCAAAATCGAGGTACACTGCATCTACTGGCTCCCTTTCGTCCAGCAGGCGGGTCCATTCGTTCAGAGTAGACAAGAGGCTAGTGGTGCAGGATCTACCGGCAATAAAGCCATGTTGACAGTCTAATAAGAGATCATTAACATTCAAATGATCGATCAATCGATCCCTCACAAAAGATTCCATTACCTTGCAAACGATACTTGTCAAACTGACTGGGCGATAGTTGCCCGGGCATTTTTTGTCACCTTTTTTGAACAATTGTGTCACTTGAGCTTCTTTCCAGGCAGCCGGCAAGATCCCTTTGTTCAAAGTTTTTCAAACAAATGACGTCAAAGGGCCGGTTAGGACGGTTGCTAACTCTCTTAAGTAATCTAGGGTAGAAGCCGTCCGGCCCACGTAACTTGTTGGGATTTGGAGCGATCAGGCGCTTGAGGACTTCTTGTATTTCAAAACTTGTTAATTTAGGGCCGACTGGGCGCTCCTCAATAGCTGGAATACTGTTCAAGAACTCTTCAGTGAATACACACTAAAAAACTGATTAAGAACGTTAGCCTTGCCCTCATCAGAGGATATCTTTCGTTGATCTATTTTCAAATCAGAAATATCGTCCGTTGCCTTGCACTTTGACTGCTAGCGTACAAAAAGAAGGATTTCGGGGTCTTTTTGGCATTTTTAGCAATATTTGTTTCGAAGATTTTTACTGCGGTGCGACAGCTTTCTTTCGAGCTCTGGCGTATAGATTGTAATCTGCATCGTTACGAGTCTGTAAATATCGCTGGTAGGCTTCCTTTTTGGTTCATAATATTATATTCTCTATAAAATGCAAATATTCATTAAAATAAAATATTGAAATATTTTTTGTATTATTAATGATGCATGAATAATTTTTCGGTTATCGGTCTGACCGTACATCTCTCATTCTGTATATATACATTTTTTGTTTCCGTATTCAAAAGATCTTTGACAGTTTTAGCTATTCAGGTTTCCGTGTAAACTTTGTAGCATAGAAAAACTGTAATGTAAATAATTGGTCTTGAGGGCCCTTTAATCTGTTGGTCGGATCCGAATAATATGCACTATTAGTAAAATTTTGACCCATTGGGCCCGTACCCTAACGAAAAACACGAGCATTTTCAGTTGTTATACGATAAGTCTGCTATTACATCCCAAAATCTACCAATTAAAAAGAACCCCCACTGTCTTGTTTAGAGAGCTGACTTCAGACTGAGAGGTTGGTGATCGCGAAAAACAATCCTAGTTACGATTCTGATAGATTATTTTTCATTTCACCTTGATGATGTAAAACCATTTCACCTGCTGTAGAACAGCCAGTCGATCCTAAACTGCTGTGTAGTACTGTTGAGTTTAGGGTATGGGTGGTTCGTTAGGTGTTGGAAGACCAGCGTGAGGGTTTTAGGTAAGAATAGCATTTCTTGCGATTTGTTACCGGTTCAAACGTTTATATGATTTTCCGCAATATTATTTTGAAAGTGTTTGTTCCTATGTTGTGTGTAATTGCGGGTGAAGAATGATGAGTTTTTTGTTTAGTGCTAATTTATAACTAAATGTGCGAGTGTATAAAGTTGCTTCGGTATTATGTTTGCATAAATAGTGTTACGTGAGTGTGTTTGATCCTAGGAATAATTTTAAGTGTTTTGATGGGGAATGAAGTTTCGGTGGCGTTATGTCCGTGTTTTGTTCAGAAGTGTCGCTTTTTTCTAGTGCAGGGTGACCGCCTCTCGGGCAAATTTACGGCCGGACTTGCAGCCGATCTCGTGGCCGGTCTCCAAATTCAGTGAACAAGGAATTTCTCCCAAAGTAATTAATGTAGCTCGATGAAACTTGGTACGCGTATTAATTAGGACCTAACGTTGATGTTTAGCTCGTGAAAATTTTTTAAATTTTGCCTTCATTCGGGAGTTATATGGCGATACGTGCGGAAATTCGCAGTGCGCAATTATATATAGTAGTATAGTATCTTCGGCATTGAAGAATAGGCCTGGATAGCCCTATCGCTATCAACTGCACAAGGCATTTATTCCAAAGTACTGAACAGATTTGAATGAAGTTTTGAATATGCAGTCCTAATATCCAACGGTGTTGTTTAGCTCGTGACATTTTTTTAGATTTTGCCTTCGTTCGCGAGTGTTTTTCCATTTCACCCTCATTCGTGATTTAAACAGCAATGCGTGCTTGAATTCACAGTGAACAAGAAATGCCTTTTAAAATACAGAACAGATTGAACGAAACTTTGTGCATAAATAACTAACCTCTCAACGGTGATGTTTAGTTCGTAGCAATTTTTTAGATTTTATTTTTGTTCGCGAGTTATGCGGATATAATGAGGAACGGCCGGCATTTCTGAGGCCGATTTTTAAATTTGCATTGACCATGAGCTGTATACGTATAGCTATATAACTCGCAAACGAAGACAAAATCGAAAAAATTGTCACGAACTAAACATCACCGTTTGGAGGTTAGGTATTCACATTCAAAGTTTTGTTCAAATCTGTTCCGTAGTTTATGAGGAATTTCTTGCCCACTGCGAATTCAAGCACGTATTGTTGTTTAAATTACGAATGAGGGTGAAACGGGAAAAAATTGTAAACGAAGGCATAATTGAAAAAATAAGGAGCTAAGCAACACCGTTGGATAGTTAAGATTGCATATTCAAAATTTCGTTCAAATCTGTTCAGTACTTTGGAGTTTGGAAGAAATGTATTGTTCACTGCGAATTTCGGCACGTGTCGACATATAATTCACAAATGAAGGCGATATTGAAAAAATTTCACGAGCTAGACATCACCGTTAGGTCCTAATGGACACGTGCACCAAGTTTCTTCGAGCTAAGTTCATTACTTTGGATTTGGAAGATATTCCTAGTTCACTGAATTTGAAAATTGGCCGCAAGAATCAAGTTCGGCCGTAAATTTGTCAGAGATGTGGTCAGGTTGAGTGTCCTGTGATAGTGCTGTTGTAAGCGAAAGCCGAGGTAACTCAACAAGAGCTTTATTCAACAAGAACGCAGCATCCTGGAACAAAATAACACTACTATAAAACAGGAAAACGGTAACGTAATAAGAATATATTCATATGTGAAGGTCTTACACATAACGCAACTATTTACAGAATACTTACAAGGAGAACAGTAGTTGTAGGTCTTGAACGTACAAGAGCCGAGTCAATGCTAACAATGGTCACTAGTTCTAGAATCTAGAGCGAAGTAACTTACTAGTAGGAATTATAGTACGTAATACTAGGTACATGTGGGCGCTACAACAGAAATTTCATGACAAGTGCTTGTTTGTATAAGGCCGTTTTTCTCTGAGGAATAATCTGCGTGGACTAATAGATATTTGAATGGGGTTCGCAGTGAAGGTTACGATTGAAGGAATTAATGTGGCCGGAAACTACGATGGTTCTTGGTCGTATATGTGCATTGCGAAACGTTTCTTTGTGGTTATTATTGACCATGCGGAGTTCTTTTGAGAGTTGAAAAGTAGAGCCCAAGTGAGTGCATTTGGTTATAAATGAGTGCTGTTTCTAATCTTATTGCTGAGTGTTGGCATTCTGAATGCAATGATATGCGCTAAACTTCAGGGAGCTTGATTAAAGAACCGGGAATTTTGTCATAAGCAATGATACGACGCCATACCACTGTCCTGCGCCTTGGACTCGTAGAATATACAGTTCAAGTTAATGCGCATTTCGATCTGCCGGAAAGGCAGGATACCTTTCCGGAGAAAGTCCACGGGAAGTGAATGAGATAACCAAAACTGCGCGGAGCGGTTGTCGAAGAGCAGCTACGTTTCATATCGAGAGACAGTAACACTTGCATCGTCCGACAGTGTTTGGGTGCATCTCAAGGTTCGTTTTAACTCATTTTAACTGATATAATTTTAATCTCTGAGCAATAATCCAATTAAATAATTGCACCAAACTTCGTTCATTTGATCATGCATGATCATTAATGTATAATTAAAGAAACATGATACTCTGCAGATGCGTTTCCTCGCTGCCATCCTCCTGGCTGTGGTCAGCCTGAGCCCTCCCAGCTCCGGCAAAGTTTACAGTCAGTGCGAGCTTGCCAAAGAGCTGAAGTGCGTCTACGGATTTGCTGAGAGCAGTCTCGCCGATTGTAAGTATTAAAATTGATGAAAAGTATTAAATCAGTGAGTAAAACAATTAATTTTCTTACAATATCTTCAAATTGGCAGTTGTATCTCATTTTAATCGTTGGGATTTTAATTAGTTGAAGCTAGTTGCAGCAGCAGCTCTCATCTTGTTCGTGGTAGGGGTGTGCTTGGTTCAACATGCGAGTGCCTACAATACCACAGCTCTTACGGTTAACGGGGGGAGGCCTCGCAGCAGAAACTATGGATTATTCCAGGTGAATAAAACTATTTATCCATAGATCCAACAATGTATTTTCAGGAACGTGTAGAATTAGTGAATACGATTTAAAATCAAAACCTGCAACAGCAGTTTTATTAACACAAGCGACTTAATCGCATGTAACATATGTTAACTTAAGACTTAATCGCATGTAACATATTTCCAAAGTTGATTTTAGTTAGTCTACATTATAACTTTGATATACCAGCTTTTAATTTTAATCAGCGTGGTGAGGACGATAAGGACTTACATGGATGAAATCTTTGTACTGGCCCGTTTAAGTATACGTACTGACCTCAATTTCCTACTGCACGCAGATTACCGACTACTACTGGTGCGAATCTGCCATAGGCACCAACGAATGCAACATCGCCTGCTCGCGTGAGTATATTAGTCTACGAGAATTTAAATAGCGAAGACTCACAACTACGTTTTCTCATTCAATTCTTCACACTTCAGCTTTATACTTGTTTGAATTCTTTTGAAGTATACATTTCATTCAAAAACAGATTATTTTCTTATGTCCATGGATTGATTCAAATATTATTGGGAGGTGTTTTCTGGATTTCAGGTCTGGCAGACGACGACATCGCAGACGACGTCGCGTGTGCAAAGGAGATTTTTCGACGTCAACAATTCAGGGCGTGGAGCGGCTGGCGAAGCTATTGTGAGAATAAAAATTTGTCTTCCTACACACGTGGCTGCAACCTCACTTGCTGATCGCCGTGGCCACCCTTGCTGGAGTGGATGAACCTTTTGTCTTGTCAGCGGCTTGACTCTTTTGCCTTGATACTCGATGAAACGTTTTGCCTCGTTAGCGGCTTTACTCTTTTGCCTCAATACTCGATGAAACTTTTTGCCTCGCTAGCGGCTCGATTCTTCTGCCTCAATACTCGATGAAACTTTTTGCCTCGCTAGCGATTCGATTCTTTTGCCTCAATACTCGATGAAACTTTTTGCCTCGTTGGCGGCTTTACAGATGAAACTTTTTGCCTCGTTAGCGGCTTGACTCTTTTGCCTCAATACTCGATGAAACTTTTTGCCTCGCTAGCGACTCGATTCTTTTGCCTCAATACTCGATGAAACTTTTTGCCTCGTTAGCGGCTCAATTCTTTTGCCTCAATACTCGATGAAACTTTTTGCCTCGCTAGCGGCTCGATTCTTCTGCCTCAATACTCGATGAAACTTTTTGCCTCGTAGCGGCTCGAATCTTTTGCCTCGATACTCGATGAAACTTTTTGCCTCGCTAGCGGCTCGATTCTTCTGCCTCAATACTCGGTGAAACTTTTTGCCTCGTTAGCGGCTCGAATCTTTTGCCTCTATACTCGATGAAATTTTTTGCCTCGCTAGCGGCTCGATTTTTTTGCCTTAATACTCGATGAAACGTTTTGCCTCGTTAGCGGCTCGATTCTTTTTCCTCGATACTCGATGGAACTTTTTGTCTCGTTAGCGGCTCGAATCTTTTGTCTAAATACTCGATGGAACTTTTTGTCTCGCTAGCGGCTCGAATCTTTTGTCTCAATACTCGATGAAACTTTTCCCCTCATTAGCGGCTCGATTCTTTTGCCTCGATACTTGATGAAACTTTTTGCCTCGTTAGCGACTCGACTCTTTTGCCTCGATACTCGATGGAACTTTTTGTCTCGTTAGCGGCCCGACTCTTTTGCCTTCGATGAAATTTTTTGCCACACTGGCGACTGAACGCTTTTGCCTCGATGACTAATGAAATTTTTTCTCGAACGCTTGGTGAACCATTTTGCTTGAACGTTGACGCCTGGTTTGCTCTATGCTTTTACGAGAATATTTATTAGAATATCAAATTAGGTGTGTCACTATTGACAGATTGCTGAGGCAATCAAATCTCTTTTTGCGCTCATGCCTAAGACAACAGCTGTGTGTAAAATTGCATCTGACATTTATTTGATTCTTATTATTCAATGGAACCGGTCAGAATGTTATTTAATGCCAAATAACATATTTACTAATTTCTTTTGGTTCGTTGGAAAGTGAAATTAAAATTTGTTTTCGCAGTATGGTGGGATCCCTGATCTTTTCACATTTTAGTAAATAATTAATTTTGATATCTAATTACGGCTTATTTATATACGGCTTATACTGCCCTTTAATTGATTAATAAATTCTTGCGTATTACCGACTGAATAATTGCATCCACCCCAAACTTACGAACTGCACAACTTTGACAATAAAGAAGGAAATCGTACGTTCAGCTGCTTATTTTTTTTGCAAAATTTTTTAAGATTAGATTTTAATTACATGTAGGAACTGCTTCCCAACTACTTATACTTTCAAAAAATTCATCAAGGTTTTTATTCGAATTTCCTACTTCATGTGTTACTTGTTCGAAGTTATGTAGATACTGATACAGAAAAATAATTCTCGAAAGAATTTGATCCACTCGAAAGAATTTGTAATGATCTTAAACATTTTTTATAAAGATATGTAATATCATCGTTTATATGAACACTAGTATTTCTTAGTCGCCTTGGGTATTCGACTATTCACTCTTGACACTCTGAAGTCACAGCGTTCCATAATCCGGAAAAAATCGAAAAGGGTTTTTATTGCATTAGGAATCTATCGTTATGAACTCAATCTCAAACTCATAAAATCACCCCCATTGTCCTCACTATTTATTTGCATAATATATTCGCTCCGACAGCATGAGGTTCCCGATACCTGAAATAAAACGTAAGTAAATACATTCACCATAGGCCATTGAAGATTCAATGAATGATGAATCAATCGAGTAATTTGACCTTAGCTTCGATAATCGGGAAACATAAAGTGTACGCACAGATCATAAAAAGCATCAAAATTCGTTGTTCAAAAGAAAATTGTTTCAATCGCAATGCAACGTAGATTTTGAATCGTAGATTTCAAGGTTTTCTAGAAGTCAATATTTCAGTACCTTTAGTTGAAAAATAGATTGAAGAGGGAGCTTCAATGATATAACGAATGAATAATAAATAATAATTATTATTTTTACTTCAACATTTAGCCCACCAAGCAGTGCTCAATGTTTCCAGTGAATGTATCTATGTTTAATGATTTCCGGTGCTATAGCTGGAAATCATGACAACCAGTAATTAAATTCCATGGATCCATGCCTGTAGGCTTGATAAAGTTTCTTCTTAATCGTGTCTTCGTAACGAGACTTTTGTCTGTATACCAAGAGATGAAGAGGTGAAATGGTACTCTTTTGCGAGTAGAATTCAATTACGAAAAACTGTGAAACAACTTGAGATTAAATGATCGGATAATCTGATCCAGCCAAGGTGTTAATGTTGTAATTCTTTGCTAGAAGTGGCCAAGATTTTATTTTTATAGCATGCGAATGGATCATCCAGTTTGGTAACTGACGAAGTGGAATCAGATTTTGAATAATAAGTAATATTTAGAAAGTCGGAGGTGAATACTGACAGACTGTGGCGTGAGAGTGGACAACATAAGTACTGCAACCCATCCTGAATGGCCACAGATAGAGAGTGGCGAAACATTGCGGTGTCAAGTCCAAGTTCGCAGCATCCTTTATCACCAACAGTGAGGCGTCGACGGGCTCCCCAGACATGGTGGTGAAAGGATCCGTCTCTGAAGTCCTCTTGAGGTCGTAGCAGAACTGGCCTTGGCTCTGAACCGCCACCAAGTCCTTCAGGACTGTCGGCATTTGCACCAGACGCAGGCCGATGGCCTGGCAGGCAGCCAGTGACTTGCTGAAAATAAAGTCGTGGGCACGCGTGGTAAATGAGGTCGCAATGACAAGTGAGGCCGCAATTTCTTTTAGCCGAGGTGCAGCAGTGAATGTGAGACTATTGGAAGAACGCTGTTATGAAAGAAGTCGACTGGTTCAACGGACATCTGCAGTTTGACGATAAAGAGATTGCTACAGAAGCTTTTTTTTACCATTAAGAAGATTACCTGTATGCGCCTTACTCAAGTCAATGCAACATTTGGCGCTGTCAAGATTCCTGCAAAGCATACTTGACTATTTCTCAGGTAGAGAAGGATATTAATTAGATATTAAATATAAATCTCACTTCACTCACTCGGGCACATCTTTGGCAGGAGGCG
Source organism: Hyalella azteca (assembly GCF_000764305.2). NCBI lineage: Eukaryota > Metazoa > Arthropoda > Malacostraca > Amphipoda > Hyalellidae > Hyalella > Hyalella azteca. Next base: position 599,122 of record NW_025932041.1, on the reverse strand, counting down.
GCAGACGGAAGAGGAAGTCGCCGCTGGACAGAGACATGCCCATGAAGTACAGGCCCACAAGGCCAGGCGAGGACCAAGTCTGCCGCACCAACAACACGCAGTTCGGGACCTGTCAGGTTATGGGAACATGTCATGGACAACTGTGACTTCTTCTGCGCTGGTGTTGACTATTGGGGTACAATATTACGGGCAATGGGAACCTTTCACGTTACTCGTAAATGACTCGGTTACCATTAACCATACTATCTCCGTTTATATTGTAACGCAAAATCCTTCCTTGTCCAATACCCGTCGGAGTCACCCAGTAGTCATTTAGGGTATACATGATACCGTAATATACATGATACTGCCCTCAAAGCTTGGGCAAACTGATGTAATATGAGCTGATTTGAATCAGCCAGACCGCCTGACATGTTACGGCTAAGTGGTGAACGGTGGTCTTTATGGCCACCCACCACAGAACTGACAGCCGACGGCTACTGCGTCGAACATTATGGATTGCTCTGCCTCAGCATAACCAACACAATACCTATGATTGAGCTCAACATGAAACAAACCTCGATATATCCTTCACTGTGGCACTGTACCTCACTTGCGATGAAAGCGAAGGCCCCACAATCTGGGTTCAGGCGACACTGTCCCCCACAGGCGATGGGTGAGCCGGCCCACATCCTCTCCTGGTCCCCATTGAAACTATCCTGCGATAACTGGACTGTGTAGGACAGCCCCAAGCCCCCAACAGCATAGAGCCGCGTCAGGGCGCTGACCATCACCAGCAGCCGAGCCGCAGTAGCTGTGCGCCACACCACCATCCACATTGTGGCTGTAACATTACCGAGAAACAGACTGAAAAACCTATGTTCTAGACAAGCAAACTTCTTACTCTAACACGTTGAAAATCCCCTCACTCCTGAAGCCTACTTCTCAAATGCCTCGATCATTTGTAGGGTGGCCCAGTGGTTACAGTTCAGAAGTACCAAGATTGGAGCAGAGAGGCGCGGGTTCGATCCCAGCTCTGTGCGCCAGTTTCTGGTCAGAATCGGCAAGGAGGCCGGGCGGTTAAGCACAGCAGAATTGTAGCAGTGAATTGCGAGTTCAAGACCGCAAAATGCTGTGAATGTTTTGCGATGTTAAGAATCGGCGACAGGCCTTCGACCTACTAAACGCTGAGACCGCTATTATTTGTTTCGACGAAGAACCTGATGCATGCGTCAACGACTGCTGTCTCCCCGTCGTAATAACAGAATATTCAGTTCGTTGTTTATTCAAACTCGTAGCTAATATAAATGTAATATCAAGAGCAATAAGGACAACCACCGTATCATCTGTTTTTCAGGGTATATTTGGTCTCTTCTACAGACACCTTCTATTTGGTATGATAAAAAGCGGTTAAAATTTTAGTTCAGTATGCCTCAAATCTTTATTCAATGTTATTCTATTATAATGCGACTAATTATCCTGTTACAGAAGTTTAAACAAGCCGAAATGAAATTTGGGTAACGACGCAATAATCAGCACGCCTCAGCCAAAAACAATAAATATTTATATTTAAATATGAGTAGGAGAATTGAATATGCTGCCTAAACAAATAACCCCAATAAAGTATGAAGGAAATACTTAGGTAATTTAGAGTTGTATTTGTTCGTTGTTACATGTAGCCTCTGCGTATGAATATATATAGAGTTATTTTTGAATACTTTCAAATTTGTATGTAATGTATTGACAGCATTGTATACACTATGATACAGTATTTCATGTTACACCTGAAACGACAATAAAATTGGGACTTTCACCTCTTTATTCTCCCGTGACACAACTCATCAAGCGGCAAGAGCTGAAGAGTGACTGTCCGAGCTCTTTACTGCGCTCTATATATTATACTTTCCTACGCTCTTTAAACTCTTGTGCTATTGCTGTACACACCGCATAACTGTCAATAAGAGGGCAATTTCTGGAACTTTTGGGTCAATAGTCATTTTCTTGAAACCTCCTTGCATGGATAATTCACGAGTTAAAATACCGCCATGATAAAAAGAGCAAAGAATTTATTTTTCGTGTTCTGATGACGGGAATAAAATTATGAACATTTGAACGAATTCGCCAGCACGGGTCCTGAATGTTTACTTAACGACTCAGGTAAGAATACAACAGCGCAAAACGATCATCAGTTCCCCCTGAATTAGTGATCATACGCGTGCAGTTCATCACCTGCCCAGGATGCCCAGCGCTGCCATATTAATCGACCCTTTGGGTGATTGGTGGTTGATGCGTGAGTGCACCTAATATTGGCAAGTGATTTACGGGATAACGACAAGGGCATTAGGTCATTAGGGCGGCATGGGAGCTTAGTTAAATAAGAACAAATATTCTTACGCTGCTCGATTTTTTTTTAATATTATAAAAATTTAGTATATATATTCGAAATAAAAAATCATCGTTCGCTGACATTCCGTACACAAAACAAGGCCTAACGTCGCACTTAATTTAATCAATCAATTTACTATGTAATATGTTTAATTTTGAAGTCAAATAAATTTTTACTAGAGCCCGTAAGTTAATTCGTATTGCAGTTTCAGCAGATGACATGAAATGTGCGTTTGATTTTGCTAAGGTAACATGAGGGACGCCTGGCAATATGAATATTGGGATATTTACATGAGCTCTTTAGGTAGGAATAGCACTGTAGAATAAATGGCTTGTAAGAACGATTTATATTTACAGAGCTCTTCAGGTAGGAATAGCACTGGCCAGCGCAGTCATCAAGAGACCTGCTGCTACGTATATCGCCTTGATGAGAGAGGGGGGGATGATTGATAGCTGCTCAAGCAGAATTTTATTAGGTTTCAGACTTTCAAAGTCGTTGGTTGTGCTCGGGAATTCTCATTATCATATATCAATGCTATAAATTTTACGAGAGTAATATGAAGGTATTGGAAAATTTAAACAACTTGACGAATTTCTTGATGCAGTTCCATAAGTTATTCGTAACGCAATTTGAACGTATCGGTCTACATTCTTCATATCAACGAGGTTAATTAGAATGAATTCCAAAAATTATCCTAATGATAAATAAAATTACGAAAAATAAAACTTAGTAATTTAAAGTGTGGCCGTTTGGCTCGTATATATACCCTATCGAAATTCGAAGACCTGTCAGCTGCTGGCACACGGACGCCCCAAATTCTTATGACAGGGTAAATTAGAAGCTCTATGTCCGCTTTAGGTTCCGGTTGCCGTAGCAAAATAAGCGCCGAAATGGAATCTTGTGTAACTACTCATCGAGCTTGGGGCGATCGTGGGGCNCGTGCCGCAACGACGGAGCGGTTCCAATATTCTTCTTCGGTTGGCTTCTTCTCGGTGATATATATCGCGGTCGGCTGAAGTTGTCTGAAGAGACGTCGTGACTCAAGAAAATAACGAACACCACAGTGTTTCTAAACACTCACTGTTTGGTCCGAAATACGTGCTGCAACGACGGAGCGGTTCCAATATTCTTCTTCGGTTGGCTTCTTCTCGGTGATATATATCGCGGTCGGCTGAAGTTGTCTGAAGAGACGTCGTGACTCGGGAAAATAACGAACACCACTATTGTTGCTAAACATTCACTGTTGGTCCGTCTCTCTCTAACACCGCCGCGCGACTGACTGCAGGGTTGCCAGATGGAGCCAAGAGAAAAAGGCCAATTTTACTCACAAAAAAGGCCCAAAAAGGCCCCATTTGAAATTAATTCAAAATTTTTAAATTTAAGGTAGTTCTAACCATTTGCAGTGCGCGCATTTACTCTCAAGGCTTTCAGACAGCAAAAAATACATCAATTTCATCACGTGTATGAGCTGAATTACCGTCAATGCTACATAAGCAGCCAGCCTGCAGCGAATTGCACGTTACTCGCCGACCGTAAATAAAACCGTATAATACATGATATTGAGGATTCAATTGCCACCTAACAACCATAAAGCTTTTCGTTCGCGTTAGAGAGTTTGGGCTCAGTTTTGCTATTTTGCTAACAAAATAGATAGTAAAGTGGTAGGCGACATAAGTGATTTTGTGCACCAATTTTGTGCACCAATAAGCCCTGAATCGAACGCCTTGGATATCTCCGTACATCCACCAATCAGCCGTGAACCACTCGGCTTTGTCTTCCTCCGGCCTTGCATAGAACCTGCCGTGCACCACCAGGCCGCGGATCGAATCTGACTTCCGGGCATCGTTAAATTACGTAATTTTACGTTCACCGCATCTGTGGTTAGGTTTCAGATAGCATATAGTTCTGTTCCAAAATTTATCGTCTTTCGACAAGTGGCCGTTCGACCGAGGGCTGGTTCAACCTACGGCCTAGATACGGACGGCTTCAAGTGATGAAGGCGACGTTCCGGAAGGCAGGAATCATGATGGTCCATTACATCCAGGGCAGTAGTAGTCTTCGGCAGGCGACCCATTTCATGTGGCGAAGTTTTTGACATGTTGGCATTGACGGTAGAATATTTATACTCTGAATATGAAAAAATTTAAACTCATTTCTGCGGTATAGAGATGATGTGGTCCTTGCAAGACTAATCTAAATATTAAAAGTTAATCCTATAAATTTATCACAACTTTTGAATGCGCAGGAAAATAATATATTGCCTATCATTACTTGCATAGGAAATAAAATTTATTTGTTCGAAGTGATATCTTGAAGTGACTCACACCAGACAGCTGAATATATCGAAAAGCTGTGCTGTAACCTCAAAAAATAGTGCCAAATGTACTGCTCTTTAGAAGTGAAAACTATACTCGATTATACGCTCTGTCTGCTCTGCCGTCCATGGTTCTTGATTAATACGAGTCGGCAATTGGATATAGTCCCATGGTTCAACCAAAGTGTTGCCCAGATTAACGTCTCGGACGAATTTACGTCCCAGACGTGGCGGCACTCGCTAGTGTTGCCACCTAAACCGAAGTGTTGACACAGTTTCGTGTCAAAATTTGAGTGTACTCGTCTTTGGCAAAACTGAATTTGGGTGCACTCGTCTTGGATAAAATTGAAGGACCAAATTATCATAAAAAACCGAGAGTTACGTTTTTCATAAAAAAAGGCCCAAAACGGACAAAAAGGCCAAATGAAATTTTTCAGGCCAATGCATTTCAAAAAAGGCCACATTTGCGAAATTTGGCCGGAAAAAGGCCCATCTGGCAACACTGACTGACTGCGGTGGCCCGCTCGCTCCTGTTAAATACTCCCCCGGTCCCGCGCATGCGTGCTAGGCGGCTCGAGCTCCACCCCTTAATTCAAACTCCGCATCTAAACCCCCAAATCCCCCTATTCTTATCTTATTTATTCCTATTCCTATTCCTAATCACACAGTACTCTATCCCGTGACTGCCAGCGTGCTACCTTGACGGCAGAGGGCAGGGTGGCTCAGTAGTTACAGTTCAGAGTACCAGGATGGAGTACCAGGATTGGAGCAGTGACTTGGTTCGATCCTATAGCTACCTGCGACAACTCTGGTCAACATCTGATTGTGGCCGAGCGGTTTTGAAGCAGTGAATTGCGTGTTCGAGATCTGCAACAAGCTGTAAAAATTCTGCGATGTGTAAAATCACCTGCTGGTCTAGCGGCCTAATCAACGGTACTACTGCTACTACAATAGCGACCACGACCATCTCGCACGGCGGGGTGGATAGCTAGAGGTCCGCATAGCCCAAGTCCACAGTGCGATTCATATACCTTCCCGAGCGTAACGCAGCCGGGCATCCTCACGGCTTTTGACACAAAGCGTCCACCACAACAGCGCCGTTCAGTCACAGGCCGGAGCTCATACAGGCCGGAGCACAACTGGCCGGAGCGCAGCAGGCCCTACCGCAACAGCTACTCCTAACGTAACTTAACCTAACCTAACCTGCGCCGCCTGTTGCGGTAGGGCCTGTTGCGCTCCGGCCAATTGTGCTCCGGTGCTGTGGAGCAGTGGTTGTGTTGTGCAAAGCGGATTTACTATTAGCCGGAATTACCCACAGCTCATTGTTCTGAGGCTGTGTAGATATTGCATGCTGATGGTTGGCGTTGGGCCCAGGGCCTGTTTACGAGTCAATTTTGTTACCCACGGCTGCGCTCCCGCAAGGCGTCAGGGCACTTACTGTCGATGCAGAGCTGAGCGCAGGTGTCGGTAGTGGTCCTAGTCAGCACCAGCTTGTGGTGGTCACTGCCCAGTCCCTGGTTGCTGTGCTTCACGAAGCTCGACTTACTCTGCTCTGCTCAGGACAACGTGTGGCACTCAATATCAAGGTGCATGCTAGCTTATTGGGAGTCTTAGTAATTATGATACTGTATTATGCCTTGACATATGTGTCAGGCATAAAAATGCCATGATTGTTCAAAAATTTCAACAAAAACGGTGTTAACTAATATAAACATAAATGCGACAGTCCTATACAAACGCAATTGAATGTCCAGAAATCATTTTCAAGTGTTTATAACTTGTAAATAAAATATATGTTCTCTTAATTTGAAGTTATATTTATGAAGATTGAACAATAACTCACTAGAGAAGAGTGAACATTGTGAGTGAGGAGAGTAGTTCGCCTCCTCTCCCGCGCCGAGGTAGGCTTCCTCGTGTAGCTGGCATTCCCCGTTGAAGCAAAGATTGAAACTACGACACGTGATGGATGTTTCGATGGAGCACAGCCTGTACGGTGAGCCCAAACAGGTCGACACGTCAATAGTTAACATGATTAATGTGAGTTTTGGAGTCTATACATTCAAGTGCTTTAAACTAACTTCTATAGCTGCCTTTTACAACTGAAAATATGCATCACTGTTTAGAAACCAAATACAAGCATCAAAATTTATCATCGTTCTATAAAACATGATGTATTTAATGAAACATCAATTTTTCGAAATTGTAAAATGTAAGGTTCAAGTATTTCGGTTGGTTTTCTCTCGAATAATGAGATGCAAGTAAGTGCATAGTGCGTCAAACGCTATATTATCAAAGTGCGTTATGTTATATTCAAACCCCACCATAGTGCATATTCATGATATTGCACGTCTTATTCAAACACTTTTTTAGAATTCGTTAAAAACCATAAGGCGAAAGATTTATTCCTATATGGCAAACTAAATTCTAGCACCCTTTAGTGTTGAGTCATATATTAGGAGTTCTTCGACGTCCAGAGTTTCACTTTACATAAAGATTTTACTTAATTTAAATAATTAACTGTAAACATTTCCCACAAGAAAGTGTTTCCCGTTACCTGGCGCAGGCCTCGAAGCTGGCCACATTGGGGTAGACCGGCCCGCTCGAGTTGAGCGACACCCTGCCCGGCACCGGCAGGTACTCCGTCATATATGACTCTGCCAGAGATTAATATTACGTTTATGTTATATAATTTATATATTACAATCTGAGGATCTAATTCACACAAGACACAATGAGTGAGGACGTGCCTATGCGGACAATGGAATGGAGGAGGTACGTTCATCCGCTTTCATTGCAGGTTGTTTGGTTGCAAGGACCTAGAGTATTACCGTGTATTACGTTGGGGTGCAGCTGTGCATGTCATGTGTACTTACGGTTTTGGCGTTCAAATATGATGATTTTAATTATTTTACTTAAATGGTATGGTTAAGGCGCGCCTCAATTTCATGAGCTCAAGCAAATTAATAATTTTTGGGAGTGTCTTATCAGCTGAGCAAAGCTAATGGGTAATATAATGGGGTAACTACTTTATTACACGCATAAACAATTTCCCATATTCAAATCTAAAAAGAATCAAGCATAAACGATTATATGTGACTTCGCTGAAGAATATATCGAATTAAAGTACTGGATTCACATCCACACGCACTCGTTAGGACGTCGGAGTGACTGAATGTCTGCGTGCCGGATGCGTCCATTTCGTCGGCGTGCAGGGCAGAAGTGCGGCAGTCACCCGTCGTCCACGTGTAGGAGAGACTAGCGCAGGTATACTCCTGGATGTTCAGACACAGCGCCTCACACTCCAGCAACGTACTAACCTGCGTAAGAATATCATAAGACCATCTGGTGACTTCATGCACAGTATATTTGAATTTCAATAACATAGATGTCTTTAGCAGAATTTGACCGCAAATACGCTGTTTGTGCAGAAGCACAAAAAGTTGTAGCATGGAAAAGTACAGTAGAACTAAGGGAATGTGTTAAACTTCAAACAATTCATTAATTGGTCTCTATTCCAAGTTCTCTGAGTACCGAGGAACAGTTTTAAAAAAGATCATTACCCTTAAAGTCATCGCCAGGATTCTGTGTTTGAAAGAGGAGTTTTAACAGAGAATATTACCTACCTTTGATAGTCTCTATGTCGTTGGTCTGCTCAAATCGCAAGTTCACCAAAAATTTAAAAGCAAAGAAAACTCCGAATATATTCATCATATCTTCAATGACAACGAGTCGCGGACGGATGTTGGTAGTAGGAAAACTATTTATTGTACTTTCCCATATATGTCTGTAGGACTGTAGCTCGTCTGAAGCAATGTCCAGAGAATTGGAAATCTTACTTCTGAAATATTTCGTGAATGTTAACTTGGATATTTTACTGGTGAATAATTTCCAAATTGGTTTTATCTTCAGGTAAAAGACAATATCCCTGCTCGAATGCGGTCTATTCTGGTTCATGAATGGAGTTGTGCGCGTTACGCATCGACGTACGTCGGAATGACATCACGTAATTTCTCTGCATCTATGTTTCTGAACACCGCGGCCGGAGTTTTCGTTCGAACCTACCACTTTTCATGCCCTCTCACTCTTTTTTGCGACTTCACGTTGAACAGTGCGACGTGACTGTGACTGAGAGTGATTCAAAGATATCTCATCCTCTTTCTTAATTTCTTATACTCTTTCTTAATTTTTTATCCTCTTTCTTAATTTCTTATCCTCTTTAAATTACAAGTAGAATGTTTTTTCGGTTTTGTTTGACATTTTCTCATTACTTAGGTTTTAATCTCTTTCGTGTGTATTATGATTCTCACTATGGATTGAACTTGTATTTTATAATTTTTTAACTGGCAATGGAGCTCTTCGCAGGAACGATTTCATTAAAGATATAGCGAATATACTTGGCGTTGTCTTTGCTTTTAAATTCTGGGTCACCACTAACAGCAATTTTCATGTTTCTGAGCATCATCAATACAGTCCTCTACATATCACCCCCCACCAAGTGAAATCCATTTCACTTAAAAACTTGCATTTAGTAAATTTAACAATCTGTACATATATATTAAATTTCACATTTTGTTATAACCCTAAATAAGTAATCTTACCAGTTAGCTCTCACGTATTTACAAACGTTTTTAACAAACCAAGAACACTAAGAAAGACCACGTTTTGAGTTTTGACTGACAGTATTACCCCTTGAATGTCGTTGTCTGGTTTAGCAAGCCTGTAGTGCCGAGCGAACGTTGTGAACTGACGAGAAATAGCGTCCATTGGGTCAGGGTTGTTGTACAGGAACGCTTCGCTCGCATTCATTCCTACGTCTCCACCCTGAAAATGAAGGAAATGGTTAATAGCTGTCTGTATCACATGAAATAATTAAATTAAAAAAATTTCCATATAGGAATATTATTTACTGTCAAGTTGTATAATCTGTTAATAACTGCCAATTCGTAAAATTCCATCTCAAAATCACAAATATTTGTTGAACAAATGCTGGTACTCCACTTATATGTCAATTGAAATATGTCAATATGCATAAATATGAATTTATATGTCAATTGAAACATCATCCAGCTCATATAAGTTAGTTAATACTCGCTATGTGGCAATCCTCATTAAAAGGATGATCAGCCACTATCGCATAAAAGCTATCAAACTACAAATTTATATTCACTCATTCGTGTACTTGCTTGAAATGCAAGGTAATAATTCAAAAAGTTGTGATTTTAAAACGGAGGTCAATAAATTTTAATCTATTTTAAATTCTTTCGCTATAACTTCTTGACAGGTCCCGATAGATCTCTAAATATTTAAATAACAATTTGTATTTTTTGTTTAACTAAATTGCATTCATTCGGATGATTTTAATCAGGATGTAGACTTCATACGGTGAAAGTTAAGCTGCAATCCTATGAATGTAGGAGCGTAACAAATTGCCAAGAACAAAAATTGGCAGCGCCTAAAATTGCCAAATTGGCACTTTTTCCATAACATAACATAGTGATGTCCGCGCTGCAGTGTAGGCCTGATGTGGCCTGTCGCCAATTCTTTTCCTTTTCGTGCCTTGTTCACAGAAGATCTAAACTCGTGTCATTTGACCGGATCTTTTCACGACTGACGATAGTTTGAAATAGCTACCAGACTTCCACCGGGTTCGATTACATTCCATTCATACATTCCATTACACTGACTAACCTCATGAGTGTGGAGAGTGAGCGTAAATTTATCGTCGATAACGGCTTCTATTATCTTGTGGTAAGCCTGTTCGGTTGGCAGGTCCACGAAGGAGATATTTTCGAGGCTGAGAACCCAATGCTCACAAGACTGGACGCCGGGGACTGGCTCACCGTCCTGATCAACAGTCTTACTGAGGTAGCAGTCACTATCGTCGCATACCTGGAATGATCTGTAGACAACATCGTTTGGGTTTCAATTCAATTTTCCGTTCATGTTTTTCAGAATTTATAATACTCGTCTAGGAGTTAAGCAGCTGCATAGTTTTGTGTGTATAAGTTTGGGTACGTTTATACTCGTATTGTTTACTTGTTTTGCTGCAAAGATTCTTGTAGACACTAGAATCACATGCTTGGAAGCAAATCGTAATATATTTTAACAGTTTGTTTATTCAAAAATCTGATGACATGTCAGTTGAGAGCCGAACAGGCTTCCAGTGTTAGGTTTTAGTTTAATAATAGAGAAATGCAGATTTCATTCAGAAACTACAAGCATTCATTGTGTGAGTACATAGAAGTGCCATACAAAATGCAATCTTAGCATATGGAGATGAATCCATTCTTTAGAATGTTTTTGGAAGGGATGTATTTTTAACTTCTCACGCTATCTGATTTATTCCAAGTCAACGTTTATGTTCGCTGGTTAGTTTCACATAAAATTGTACAGTTTTCAGAAACAAACTCACTTGCACTCGTAGTCATCGTTCAGTGAACAGAATTCGGCGCACTCTTCTTTGCTTGAAATTCCGCTTAATTTTTCCTCGTTGACGCCCGGAAGAGATGGCGTCTCCGTATCTTTTCTGAGAAGAAATCCATCGGTCTTTTGTTATTAGCAAGGGCAAGTAATGAAGCTTTAACCTATTAAAAAAATTTTTATCATATTACGGACTTTTTAATTTTAACTTGAAGTTATTTAGTGCAATACGCAGCCAGAATTCACAATTCAAAGTTGAAATAAGGTCAACCTGGAAATTTATTTAATATATTCATTCATATTTACTTACATTTTCATCAAGGAATACAAATGACAAGCTTTTAACAAATGGAGAGAATCTTGTCATCGTGACCCATGTCGTAAGTAACTGCAAGCGCGAGGTTTTTTGGGTCCTGAGATGCTCGTAGTATTTGCACACAATTGCCCATATGGAGCGTGAAGATCAGGAATAGTGATATGGAACGACATATTTATCATATAAATAATAATTCTCTACTAAAATGTTACTTACTCATAAGAAAATATGTAGGGAACTCTTTCCAAGTGCCAACCTTCTCCTAAAATGTTACTTACTCATAAGAAAATATGTAGGGAACTCTTTCCAAGTGCCAACCTTCTCCTAAAATGTTACTTACTCATAAGAAAATATGTACGGAACTCTTTCCAAGTGCCAACCCTCTCTTAAAATATTACTTACTCATAAGAAAATATGTACGGAACTCTTTCCATGAGCCGCACCGACACCAGCATGACTGTTGAGTCTGTATAGTTGGGGCTGGGGCTTGGTTCGTTCAGGCCGTCCGTGATCTACGGCAGCGATAGAAATAGTCATGAATTTATTGAATTGTGAACTATAACAATAGTTCTTACTCATACAATGAACTGAACACGAACTTATCGAAATACACGACATTTTTCATTCAAACTACTGTGTCATTCTGTATTTTTCTTTTCTGTATTCTGTATTAATTCTTTATTTTTCATTCTGTATTCATGTGACATTTTTTGTCGTGAGTTCATGTGTCGAACAAAAAATGTATCAAATGCCCAAGCAGAGTGAAGATTATGTCATAATTGAATTTACAGGATTACAGTTGTCTTGATGACATAATTCTGGAAATTATTAATTGACATTTTCGAAATATTAGTTAACATATCCCCGAAATTCTTTTAATCAGAAACATTCAATAAATTAGTAACACCATTAAAAATTATACAACTGTAGTTGTATAGTAAAATAATTAATATGTATAATGTACTATATCCACACGTATAGCTATAAATTGTATAAAATCGTGTTTCTTTGAATAACTCAGGGCCTATACTTTCAAAAAAAGTTAAGAGATCGTAAGTCCATCAGCCAGTCATTGACGGTCTTTCAGGCAAAATCCACCAATCATAGACAAGAAAGTAGAGCGTAAGTACTTACGTTCACTTAGCGAGTTTTGAAAGTATGGCCCCTGCACTATAACAAATACTTACGTCAATGTCCGCTATGCGTACAGGGGAAATCTGTCCATAAGTCATGACTTGGTAGTAGACCTGGTGCACGATCTGGTCCGTGGCCTCCTGTGCTGCCGCGTGCTGAGTTGCTGTAGCAAAAATAATCGAAAGATCTAATTAATCTATATATTAATTATTAATTTAATAATTATTTAATCTAATAATCTAAAAAATCCAATTAATCTAATATTAATTAATTAATTAATAATTAATTAATCTAATAATCTAAAAGATCTAAATAATCTAATTAGTTAAAAATAATTTGGAAGAAATCTCACTGCACTATGATAGAAAACTGTCTTTTCGTGGGCACAGGCTACAATTATATCAAGTGGTTCGAAAGATCATGATGCATATTAGCACATTGATGAATTACTGAAAAGCAATTATTATTAATTGCCTATTAATTATTATTAGCCCAAATTATCTTATTTTCTAATGATCTTAAATTCTATCATGTTATTTTTAAGCTCATACTGCATAGTTGCATCCATGGATGAATTTTTGAGTAACAATTAGACTAAATTGCGTTGAAAACTTCCTGCGGACCATTCATCTTCTAAGCATTCAGCTTATTTTTTATAGTAATCTTATAAGTGAAGGGTTTATAAATAATTATATCGTGATATATGTTGTTATTTCTCACGGTCAGTGAGGAAGAGAAGCACGAGGTACGATACGTCGAAGTCGCGCTGCTCGGCACACTCGTACACGCTGAACTCGTCGGGCGTGTAGCGTCTGATGGCGCTGTAGTCGTACACGTTCACACTCATCATGTGGTCAATCTATGATAAGTACGAGTATTTTATTAGAAGTATCGGAGCTCATTAAATTTAACGGATTCTAATGCTTAGATATGAGTAAATCTTTTCATTCGACTAATATTTATTCTCAAAAATAATGTGAATATTATATGTATTACAATTACATAGATTGTTTTTTAATCATTAAAAGTAGGTCCATTACACGAAACAAGTGAAATTTTTTTGTTTTTCATGGAGCTGAAGATCCACTAAATTTGCACGATATCAAACATGAAATTGTCAGAAATGCCTGATATTTGCCTGAAATCCAAAGTATGACTAAATTTACAACAGTTTGTGATTCCGGCCTTCACACAATTTAATTCGATTAACCCGAAAATGTTATTTGAAATGTTCTTCAAGGAAAAACTGTAAGAGAACCTATTAAATTGGGATCGCTCAGGCCGCTCCGAGGGTTGCTGGGGAATAATACGCTTCAAAATTAAATCAAAGGATAATATAAAAATGTTTGTTAAAATTTGCAGGGCTGCATGTTTTAGCTTACCATGTCTGCCTTTTCGTTGTTGTACAGGAATAGATTGGAGCGAACTGGGGCGAAGGCGCTGTAGGAACTTCGCTCCAGCTGCTCCGAGGGTTGCTGGGGAATAATACACTTCAAAATTAAGAAATCAAAGGAAAAATTTATATTGTTTGTTAAAATTTGCAAGTATGCATGTTTTCCCGCCAAATATTCTGTGTTATAAATTATTTAATCAAATTGAAATATTGGAGAGTAATATTAATGTTAAAGAAATTCTTCCAAAAACTTTGCGTACTGTCGCTAACTTTTGTCAGCAGGAATTTAGGTGCTCTTATCATATATTCAAACCTGAAGCATATATATGTATGTATCGATAAGATAATATGTCCTCTAATTTTATCATGATTATTAACCTATCTGAGTTGTTGCGGGTCGTATAATACAGTATAATGATGAGATGACGGCAGGTCAATAAAGTCATAATTTAAACAATGGATCAAATACAAATCTCCAAATATATTGTTAGCAAATGTGCAAACTAAATAATCAAATGACCACGGATTCATTTAGTCCAAAAGCTATTAGCATGGCTGGCGACAGAAGTCAATGGTCCGCAGCACGCGCTTGGTGTTCAGTAGTAAGGCAAAAGTAATTTTTTCATAGCTAATTTGTGCAAGTTGAACCTGCACGGCAGATCAGATCTTAATAAAAATAAAAATATTTGTATAATAATAACTGTTATACAAATTATTTTTTAAATATATTTTTGAAAAGTGTAAAGCTTTGAACTAAACTTAATAGCTTTTTAAACACTGAGGCAACGCTAGTACAAGAATTTATTAATTCAACTTACGAGTAGGAATTCCCACTCAAGAACTGCTTTGTTGAGCGTGGTGCCCGAAATATAATCGTATATTCCATGTCTCGTGGTGGTCCAGCGATGGTCCTCCATGTGGCGGTCAACATCGGGCCCGAGGTAAGAGAAGTTGCCCAGCATGTTCAGGAATCCATTGGGACTGACCATCTCTCCTGAACCTCCAAAAATGCCGTCTGAAATAAATGCGTAAACTTTCATTGTTTCCTCAATAATCCAAGACTTCTGTAATAATCGGGTAATTATGATATGTAATGTAATATAATAATATTGGATTTGTTATTTATATGTAATATTATAATATAATGGTAATATTTGTAATATTTCTAAATTTTTATAAATTCCATATTAAAGTTTCACTGACAAAAAAATAGATCTGATAAATAGTGTATATAATATGTGCTAATTATACATAAATGCTCCGGCAACGAATACTGTAGCGCTCGATAATGCACACCAGCCAGACACTTAACTTTTGTTAACTAAACGTGCCGGTGAGGTCAATGCAATGCTGTAAATCAATGGAAGTAACTCTAAAATGTTAAAATTTTACTTGAACAGCGCATTTTATACGCATCTTGTATTAAAAAAATATAACTCAGTGCTCACTGCAGTGAGTGACAGAACGCGCATTTTCTCAAAATCGACGAAAACGTAAAGTCACAGACAGACAGACAGACGGACGGGCAGACGGACGGACATGACGAGCACAATAACGCCTTTTTTCCATAAATGGGAAAATGCGCTAAAACTGGGAAAATTTATCAAATTACAAACTATCATACCTATAATAAATTCGTGAATTTTGTAGGAGTATATTGAGTGTATTTGTTTCAAAATTAATTTGCTAAAGTTATAAACTATATAGGTACGCATCTAAACATACGCACCTAATGTGTGTATGTTTCAAAATTTTATCGAATTTTGAAGTCACATTAATTTTGTTTTACTTGCATTCTTAAACACTTGAAATTAATCGGGCGATTATTACACAGCAAATCAAGGGCCATATTTGGAATTTAGTTAACATAAATCACTAGTTTTAAATAAATCAAATCAATATTTATTATTACTAAAGACAAAAGAGAAGATAACTCCTCAATTCAGTCTCATATTTGTCAACGATGAATGCCACAAATGAGTCTATCGATTTGTCGATAATGCATCACGTTATTCATTTCTTTATTGTCAACTAAATTAGGGTATATCTTACTGTGGAAATGCAGATGTAGATGATTTAGGTTCTTGTTGTATCCGGGTGTGAGTAACCCTTGCAGTCAATCTAAATTTATCGCTTCAGTGATATCAAAATTTATATTTCGACACCGCAAACAAAATTTATTCTCAACTCCATCATTTTCCATGCTTGCAAGGAACTGAAGCGAGTAAAGTCTATACCGGTATCTTACTTACGATTATGCGAGTGATGAGATACCAAAGATGTCCTAGAACAGTTTCCGTTCACTTTGTCGATGAGATACTGCACGCCTGAAAAATAACGGAACATGTATCATTAGTCCGCGGAACATATTAGTCCGCGGAACATATATCATTAGTCCGCGGAACATATATCATTAGTCCGCGGAACATATAGCATTAGTCCGCGGAACATATAGCATTAGTCCGCGGAACATATATCATTAGTCCGCGGAACATATAGCATTAGTCCGCGGAACATATATCATTAGTCCGCGGAACATATATCATTAGTCCGTGGAACATATATCATTAGTCCGCGGAACATGTATCATTAGTCCGCGAACATAAATCATTAAATTGCAGTTCATCAATATTTTAAAAGCAAAGAAAACGAAAAGACTTGGTAAAATGTTTTCATAAAAATATATCAAATTTGCTTAACAAACGTGTCATGCTTAAGGGGCATAGAGAACAGTTTCGATGTGTCCATGTTAAGAACTTTTTAAACGCATTACTTCGTCCATCTTTAGTAGCTGACTCTTTGTGTTGCAGTCATTTAAGCCTGGCATGGAAAATTTATATCTCGTCCGGTCACGTATAATCTCACTTTCTCTCATTTAAATTAGAATTTGTTTATAATCAATTTTAATTTAATTGTTGTAATTTTAATAAATGGTTTCTTTTTAGTTACAGTTTGGCAGAAGCACAAATGCGTGTCAATTATTCTCTCTTCGAAATATCACCAGCTCGGAATTCCTATACTACGTAAGGCATGAAGATCTTCCAATAAATATTTTTTTTTAACGCAAGGCTTGAAGACTTTCCGACACCTCATTTTTCTAAATTCGGATATAACTAATTAATGACATTGAGTAAGGCATGCTATCTATAAATGTTTACCATTTGAATGATATTTAAATGTTTGCCATTTAAAAATTGCCAGGTTTTGTTCAAATTTGCTCGAAACTGGGCGAGTGTGTAGCTTGCCTGTGTTATAATCCAATATAATTTTGAAACTTTATATAAATGACCAATATAATATAATATATATTTTCCAATATAATATAATCCAATATAATTTTGAAACTGGGCGAGTGTGTATCTTACCTGTGTTATAATCCAATATAATTTTGAAACTTTATATAAATGACCAATATAATATAATATATATTTTCCAATATAATATAATCCAATATAATTTTGAAACTGGGCGAGTGTGTATCTTACCTGTGTTATAATCCAATATAATTTTGACGGGGTCCTGGTTCCCGAAGACAGTTTCATCGGCATTAGAGGGAATAAAGTCCATTCTTATCAGCGACATGTCAGCGCTGTAGTAGGCCTGGAACACATGTTCGGATTAGTTATGTCTCGTCCTGCATTTTAATAAATTAGTTCGAATGTCATAGAACAAAGTTTAAAATTTTATCTCATTTCAAGCAGAAATGTTGTGTAATCATAACACAAATTAGGACTGTGAATAGAGGTAGAATCCAGATTTTAGACTCTCTATGCAATCGAATTCTCGATTAAATGATTTGTATAAACTTCAAAATATCATCCATTTTCCCTAGACTCTGAATTAACTAGAGTATTTTTTACAATGCTACCACAACATAAATATATAACAATACAATGCTACCACAGCTACAATGCTACCACAACATAAATATATAAAAATACAATGCTACCACAGCTACAATGCTACCACAACATAATTAAACAAAAATACAATGCTACCACAGCTACAATGCTACCACAACATAATTATACAAAAATACAATGCTACCACAGCTACAATGCTACCACAACATAAATATATAAAAATACAATGCTACCACAACAATTTGCTAGAGTATTATTCACAAAGTAACCACAAACTCTGTCGTTTACAAACCTTGGAGTAATCAATCTTCTGGGTGCCGTTCTGCACCCCCTCGATGCTGGGATTGTACACCACCTCTTGGTGGAAGGAGTAGTGCTCGGGCATGGTGGGTAGGTTAAAACCTTCCAGCAGCGATGTTACGTTCTCGCAGTCAGAACCGCGGGGGGTCTAAAAAACAAATAATTATTCCGCACTGATCAGAAATCTATGTGATCCTTAATGGTAATAGTTAGTTCAATCCGTATCACACCTTAATTCATGCGATCCATAATGGCAATAGTTAGTTCAATTCGTATCACACCTTAATTCATGTGATCCATAATGGTAATAGTTAGTTCAATTAATATCACACTTTCTACATTCGGTTTTTCTGAAGCTGTCAATAATTGCATAGACAGAAATACTTAAACTATCGAGCATCTTTGTGTAAAATGAGTAATGTCAGTCATCGTAAACAGTGAGATTGTCTTACCTCCAGGAAGCTGTGGTCTACGACGAAAGGGACGAACATGAGTATATTGTACTCAATGTGACTGGTTGCATCCATTTTCCTGAAATTTATGGTTAAATCATATTTGAAATTGGGATAATGTAAGTATTATATGCAGTTTTGCAAGTGCGTTTAAATATTTTTTCATAGGTGAATGAGATGTGATATTACTAATTCAAAATGTTCGGAATAACCATATTTTCCAGAAATTTTGAATTATCATTAATAATGATCTGGCTAAGAGTTCAGCAATACTAAAGTTACTCTGCAGCTGCATAAGCAATTTTAATCCAGGAAATTTTAATGTGCGCATAAGAAATGAGCTAAAAGCCTTCAGAGCAGCCATTTTCCCGGAGTATAAGTACACTCATTATAGTTCAGCTTGTGTTTTGATGAACAGCTTACTGTGTGCAAGATATACTGAACACTCTACCGCCGTATGTCACTCTCCGGGAACAAAACTTTCAACTTATATTATACGTAAACTATTGAGTGTAGTAACCTGAGTATTGCTCCGGTTACTCATGTCAGGCGGTAGAAGGTTAAATAATGATCAGTATAAACATGACCGACCTGACGCTGTAGTGAACAGGGAAGGCCAAGTTGCCGCTGCCGAAGTAAGGCGCGTCGGGCATCGAGACATTGGGGGCTGGGGAGAAACCAATTTTGTAACTTGATTTTTAGAAAAGTTTACTATTTATATCTCAAATAAAATGAATAAAGGAAGAAATCTGTACTACTTTTAGTTTATTTAAGATTTAACATAATTTCACACAATTACACCATTTCACGTGAACACAGTTATTTACAGGAGTTAAAGAACTCGATAGCTCTAGTAAAAATCATTATAAAATTTACCCATTTTTTAACTAAATTTGTGTAAAATATAATGACAATATGTTCAGGCGCCGGTTCTTAAATTAAATCATGGTGCATAAACTATAATTTGTATGTTTTAAGCAAGATTCTCTCGCACCTGAATAGAAGTAATGTAGCTCTCGGTCGCCGTCGCCGGCGCACGCCTTCCAGCCCTCACACATGACATCGTTGCGAAACTCGGCTGCTGTTGTGAACTTTTCCTATGAAGTTAGAGTGATGCCAAAAAATATTCTTTTAGTCATTGGTTATATTTACTGAAAAAACTACAATCAATTAAAAAATAAATTTCACGCAAATGCATAATGACATTAAAGAAAAATTGACTTCAACTACGTACATCGGTCTATCACTCGGTTACCGTTGTCTTATTATAACAGCACCAGAAAATTCGGTATTTATATAATATGTATCTCTTCTCTCAAGGTTCACTACAAGTAAAGAACAAGCATAACATCGAAATGTGTGCTATCGATGTATGTTTAGTTCATATTATTATTATAAATTATGTGTAAATCTCTTCAGAAAATGTCCCTCGAAACATAAAACGAGGTCAAATGTTCATTGAGACAAAGGATTTGTGCATATAATTATAGAGTAGCTCCTGGCAATTCTAGCGATAGAATAGCTACGAGCGATCAATCATCGCCAGTGTAATAATGACAAAAAATATTTCGCCCCTTTTCCACAAAGTCGTGCTGATGTTAATGCTCGTACATTTTTTAGCGCATTTTCTCATTTGTGGTCAAAATGCACTATTGTGCTCGCCATGTCCGTCCGTCTGTCTGTCTGTCTGTCTGTCCGTCTGTCTGCCTGTCTGTCTGTCCGTCTGTCTGTCCGTCCGTGACTTCATGTTTTCGTCGACGAGAAAATGCGCTCTTTGTCACTCACTGCAGTGAGTACTGAGTTATATTTTTTCTGACTTGGAACTCACGGTGTCGAGGTAGCCGGCGAGACGCAGGATGGAGCTGGGGCCGTAATGGGTGCTGCCGTGCTGGGGGTCTTCATCCCACCACCCCCACGGGTCGAAGGGCAACGCGTCCCTGATTAGTTTAATGATCATATTAATTTTCTTCTGGTCCATTTTATACGACACGAAAGTGCGTTTTCTAAATGTAAATTTTTTAGCACATTATACAACTAAGGTATCTTCCTAAACGCAAACATAACAATTAAGAAGTATTATTCAACATAATGTATTTCTGGTCATAGTTCCCAATTAAAAACGTGCTCTGTGCATCATATGATTTTGGGTTAAGGCTGAAGTAGCTTCAGCCTGAACTTTCACGTGAGACTAGCCACGCCCATGTTATTTCACTTCACCGTTTTTCCAAAAATTTTCACCAGTTTGTCGACTGACTACATAGAAGCAGAAATGAAATCTCTACACTCGGCTAAAAGTTATTCTGGGTCTGCTTAACCACCCGATAGAAATTTGTTTCTGGTCATTAACTTTTTTCTCACTATATATAGTTTGCTTGAGTGTATGTATAGGGTTGGCCGAGCCGAGTCATACCGATTATATAAGCTGATCAGAGACTGCCCTTCAAACCCGAAGCCGATGAACAGATTTCTATCGGGTGGTTAAGCAGACCCAGAATAACTTTTAGCAGAGTGTAGAGATTTAATTTCCGCTTTTATGCAGTCAGTCGACGAACTGGCGAAAATTTTTTGGAAAGACGGTGAAGTGAAATAACAAGTGGGGGGGGGTTAGTCTAACGTGGAAGTTAAGGCTGAAGCTACTTCAGCCTTAACCCCAAATCAAATAATGCACAGAGCAAGTCTTTAATTGGGGACAATGAGCTGATTTACGTGCTCCCTGAGTCTTAGGCGGCACCTATTTCTGAGTCGCGCCCGCTTCTAAATTTTGTCATGGTAAATGGCTAACTCCCGTCTCTACAACACATCGAAACATAAGTACAACTAAAACCTACGTTACATTAATGAATGAGGTTTTACATTATAAAGACGATGTACACTACTCACACGCTACAGCCACCGTCCTTGTAGTGCACAAAACGCCTCTGAGCGTCGTAGTAGTAGAAGGTCTCAGACGTCGTATCGGACCTCACGTGCACTGCCGCTACGTTCACGGCCCAGTCTACGTCATCGTGCTTCTGGCGAGTCTCGTGAACGTAGTACGTCTTTTTCTGTGTGAGAAATTTATTTTTTTTTTCACAAAGTGATTTCCATAAACTGACTTTGAATTATAATTTATTTTCATATTTTATATATGAAAAGTATAATTATTTTTGTAAGCATTTATGACGATATTTTTCTCTTATGGAATAAAAACGCTAACGAATCTCGGAAATATAAATTCTTAAAATTTCTAAAATTCCAATATTGCTGCCAGTTTCTAAATATTACTCACTTTTCCTAATGCAATAATATCGACAAATACTTCAAATTTTTAATCAATCAGCTGTTTCAAATTTGACATTATATGGCTTCTGAAAAGTCTACAGACCCTGATAATAATTTAGAATCGATAAAATACAAAAAATGGGGGACAATTTTTTTAGACAGCAAATAACCCGCTGTATAATAATTACAAAATTCAAGCAAATAAAAGGTAGTAAAATCATAGCACAAATCTCCGTAGATTTCTACCCGATTAAACTTTGATAGATGGCTGCGAAATTGGCAATAGCTTCTCGATTATAAAATTTTCCAACTATGCTCTGACACAAATTGATTTTTAAATAGAAAAAAACTTTTCATATAATTATTTTATAGCTGTAACGCAATCCGCATTTTTATAAATCCGATGCATTAATTTATCAAAGCTTTGAGTGTTTGAATTTCCGTCAAAAGTAGTTATGTTGAAAGTTGTTATCTCGTTAACAAAATCTAAAATAGCCCAAGCTGAGAATTATTTTAGATTTTCATTCTATCATGCAAAGACAATGTAATTCGCTTCATTGAAAGACAATTAGTTTTTGAGTATGCAAGCTGTTCTTGATGAGGTGTGATAACTAATTTAGTTTAATAGCTTAATTAAAATCAAATTAAAAGAATATATCATGTAGAACGATGGAATTTTTGCGATTATTTATTCAATTATATAAAATCAAGGTGTGTTAAATGTCATAAACAGATAGTTATGATTCTTCTTTGCGACTGGGGATATGATATGATACTATTTGGGTGTGATAATGTTTTCCAATACAAAATATTATTTAATATACGAAATATTATTTAATTCATCGTGATTTTGTATTAATTTTCGTGATGTTTTCTTCATTACTCACGGCGATAAGGTCCGTCATCTCGATGATGAATGTGTATGAAGCGTCCAGAGCTGCTGTGTAGTTTGGTGTAGGTGTCTTCTCGCCCAGCGTACAGATCTCGGACTGGACTGTTGGTATCCAGCCTAGCACAATACAGCCCAGCAACAACATGCCCAGCTCGACTATTGCACTCTTATATTTCTTTCGGCTCATCTTTTCTTAGATTTTTTTCCGTGTAACCAAGCTACAGTTTTTTCTTATAAAACTCTTTTTATACAGAGCAGAAGTACCAGTGAATGCTCTGATGAAAATTTCTAATCTTACAAAATGTATCTATCAAACTTAGGCAAGGCTTAAAATACAAAGAAATGCAATGGAATTTATTGACTAATTGGTGAATCTTAAATATATTGTAGAAATTGTCGTGCTTTGAAGCTCTTTGAAATAAAATGCATGATACAGACTATCAGCTTGTGTGGTCTTCAGATCTACCAGTTTATTGGATTAGAGCTTCTTATATGGCTGCATTTTCTCAAAACTTGGTTTTGCAGACTAAAAATATTAAAAATTTATTCATTATTCATGTTGTACACTTTCAAGCGTTTAAAAATGTAAAAATAAATTTGCTTACAACTATTATGCAAGTCCATCTCTTATAAAAATCTGTTATTACCCTTTACTTGGTTTAACCCAATTTATTATTTTTTCTTTTATATATCGATATCCAACATCTTTTAAAATTTTTAATTTATTTATTAGAAATTATGCTTCATTCCTACTTCTCCACGCGCGTATTGCAAAAGAACGCCTCGAACTAGCCATCGCCCGCGCTGCACTGTAGCCGCCTGCTAATTAAAGCTAAGTTCTGTTATTGTTTTCTGTGATGGGATGGAACTGATAGAGCGCAATGCGACGTACAACAGCAATCACTTTTGCATGTGTTTCATAAGAGCGTAATGGAGAAGAATTCAGATATTTATTCTAATTAACACTCGGATTAATTTTTCCCGCGATCTGGCTACGATAGATTTGTTAAGTGATAAATTGCCGCGAACTGCTCAAAATGCAATTCAATTATATTTTAAATTCAAGCATCGTTTACTTTGTTTTTAATAACTTGGAAATCATCTAGCTCAAAATTTTAGCTATATATCATCTAGCATCTAAACATTATTTATCATATATATAGTATCTAAACTTCGTTAAAATTGCCTACCTCTTCGCACTAACTTATTCGAAGTATATACATAAAATATCTCTCAATATCATATAGGCAGATTTAATAACTTTATTAATTCCCTTCCACGCGCATGCAATGATGAGACTAGACAACACTGTAAGGTAATCTCTATTGTTACGAAAAAAAGCGATTGTGACTGTACTTATGTTTTGTTATGTATTATATATTAAAACTGTATTTGTTATAAATCAATTATTTTAGAACAAATAGTTTTTTCAGCAATGTATTTAATTCTTGATAAAAACGTTAAGATTGAAATAAATCTTGTCAGCGCAACTTATGCCACTGCAATATACCCAAATTCTCTGTGCAGTTTAGAACGGTTAACAATAGCCACGAAAACATCGTTCATTTTTGCCGTGATATGAAGGAGGAGGATGCGTGGTCAACATCGGATTAGATATCTGCTTTTCTGTTGCACAGAACAAAGCTAATATTATCGAGCTGAAATGCTATCGAGCTGAAAACATTATTCACGATAGCATTGATTGAATACTATGCCGATATGATGGTGCAGCCAAAAACCTGTTGTTGCTCTCTGCACAACGTTAGCAGAACGTTGCCCAAGACCGGTATGCTACAATGAATACAATGAAAGTAGCTGGACTTTATTTCTTAGACTTTCACGGTTCTTTCACGTTCTTTAGTTTACGGTTCTTTCAAATTTTGACTCACAACTGTCACATGTACACCCTTGTTGCCGGAACATTCAATCGTTCGAAGTGACTTTACTTAAGGGGAGAGACCTAGAAAAATAAGAGCTCTCAGTACGTGTTGCAACTACTAATGTTTTGATAAATTCTTCATTCCTCGTCAACTGGCATATAGGCACCCGCAGCCAGACACCCGCAGCCAGACACCCGCAGCCACACACCCGCAGCCACACACCCGCAGCCAGACACCCGCAGCCAGACACCCGCAGCCAGACACCCGCAGCCACACACCCGCAGCCATACACCCGCAGCCAGACACCCACAGCCAGACACCCGCAGCCACACACCCGCAGCCAGACACCCGCAGCCAGACACCCACAGCCAGACACCCGCAGCCAGACACCCGCTATACTCAGTGCGTCACATCATGGGAGAGCAAAAAACATTTATTTGTTCACTTAAGAGCATCAGGATGAGAATAAATACCATCATGTAAGTAGTCAAGGTTTATTTATTTAAAGATTAGCATCACAGAACCACATTTCAACAAGAGCACAAAAAAGGCACGCAGTTTACAGCACATTACACTTAAATGCAATTATGACCATGGTTTTCGTAATTCGGATAGCGTAATTTACGGAAGTTTTGCGCCGGCTCGACATAAGGGTTTCAAATTTCTCAGGAATATGTCGTTATTCGGTGGAACTGAGGGACAATAAATCGATATATAATCATTGACTTGTGTTGACTTTCACGCTCGTAAATCACCTGGACCTATACTTTCAAAAAAAATTAAGAGATCGTAAGTTCATCAGCCAATCATTGACGGCCTTTCAAGCAAAATCCACCAATCATAGACAAGAAAATTGAGTGCAAGTACTTACGTTCACTTAGCGAATTTTGAAAGTATGGCCCTATATAGTGTTCAATGGCGTCATTAAGAAGTGATTCCTCTCATGGCCATATCCACGATCTCGTAGTTAACAATTGCATGGTAATCAATCGACAAAATTGCATAATGGCGCTTTTAAATTATGCACCGTGTTTTATATCCAACAATTGTGTAGCCTCCACTGGAAAAAATTATAACATATAATATCACTGCTGCTAATGCGTACAGGAGCATTGTCATTGAAAACGCGAACTTGCACTTTGGTTCGTACTTGGATAGCACGAGTTATACATTACATTACACTATTCCAAGATGCCAAGAACACCTCACTAATACCACAGTTTATCGAGAAAATAATTATACAAAATATATACAACGGTAGAAAACAGATTAAATGTTATAAAAAGGTTCCATATCTGCTCCTTCAAATGAGACCATCAAGCCTAATGGCCATTGCCAATCGCTTCACATTTCGGCATATCTAAACTTATCTGAAATGCCTAGCTATGATCATTTGATCAACTCTATTATTTTTATTGAAAACTTTGAAATGTTTAAAGTCTCGCCTTTACAACGAAGAAACATTTGTTATGCATGACTCAAACAACCGTTTATACTAAAGAAATAAAAATTCTTTCACACTATAGCGAAGCTAGAAAAAGAATCGCCAGTCATATGCATTCAGTCTGTCAAATCTCCGTTATTCGCACGAGCTTCAGCATCTTTGGCTAACGTCTAGTGAGAAATGAATTATTTTCGCAGACGTTACAAAAATTGCTAATTTGGAGCAACACTCAAGAGCGCCGTGCGACACTCAAGAGCGTCGTGCAACACTCAAGAGCGTCGTGCAACACTCAAGTGCGCCGTGCGACACTCAAGAGCGTCGTGCAACACTCAAGAGCGCCGTGCAACACTCAAGGGCGTCGTGCAACACTCAAGAGCGTCGTGTAACACTCAAGAGCGTCGTGCAACACTCAAGAGCGTCGTGTAACACTCAAGAGCGTCGTGCAACACTTGTCGTGCAACACTCATGAGCGTCGTGCAACACTCAAGAGCGTCGTGCAACACTCAAGAGCGTCGTGCAACACTCAAGAGCGTCGTGCAACACTCAAGAGCGTCGTGCAACACTCAAGACCGTCGTGCAACACTCAAGACCGTCGTGCAACACTCAAGAGCGTCGTGTAACACTCATGAGCGAAATTTTCATTTGTTCGAATATTGTGATTGCCGAAACAAATAAATCATTCATATTTATCCTTGCACAGAGTGCCAGCTACAAAATATATTCATTTAACAAGGTGCTTGTTCTGCATTTTAAGGTTAAAACAAATTCCGCATAAAATGCTTCGTTCCATTAAAACTTCTTTTATGAAATGAGAACCCGGCTATTGCACTCATTCTCATGTTGGGTTACAAAGTAACAAGGTTAAATCGTGCACACAGAAATAACCTGGACCTATACTTTCAAAAAAAGTTAAGAGATCGTAAGTTCATCAGCCAATCATTGACGGCCTTTCGAGCAAAACCCACCAATCATAGACAAGAAAATTGAGCGTAAGTACTTACGCTCACTTAGCGAATTTTGAAAGTATGGCGCCTGAACGATGCTATACTCCATCATATTCAAACGTTTATGGACACCAACACATCAGTCGAACAAAGATATTTTGTGTTTATAACAAGCAAAAAGTTTAGAATTGACGAGTATCAGTTATACAGGAGTGGACTTTGATTACAAGCTCTGCCCGTCATTACTGGAGCTATAGGAAGATCGAACGTGATCTAAATTATGTGCCTAGAGAATGTGGACACTTTCAGAAATAAACGTTGAGGTCTGTTCTTCAAACAATGATAAATCAAATTCAAATTTTTAACATTCAAATACCACGGCGCAAATTAAAGTTAGATGATCCGGGAAAGAACTGCGCGAATTGCAAAAAAGAAAAAATTAATGAATAATAATTATCCAAATTTCAAAGAATAAAAGGAATACACCCGGAATATTGAAGTGATAATGAATCAGAAACTAACTACGAGAAAATAAAAACAAATCGTTATGGGATTTTTGAATAGATTTCTCTTGGAATCTTGAACCATCTCCATCTGCGAAGAAAGCAGAGCTGCTACCCGCGCATAAACTTCTCAACTTAAACAAACTATAAACTTTCCGGCAAACTTAAACATGAAACATAAACCGCATGGTTTGTTTAACCGGCCAAGTTTATCTAAAACTAACATTCAGTCAAATTCATCCATGTTGCTGCCTCGTTATTCAGAGTGCAAGAGCATAAAAACAGACTAGACGAAGCTATGCAGGAGCATATGTTCAGTCCTAAAATGCCTAGCAAATTACGGACCAGGCAATAAGTCCAGCAGCTATCTCAATCAATCGTCAGCTATAGAAAGATCGGGTTCCAAAGGCCGGATCCCTTGTGAATCAAGTCACGAAAAGTTCAAGAATCAGCAACAGGCCATGGGCCTATGTCTTCAACGCCGACAGCCCGACACTTCTATTCTATTCTATTCTATTCTATAAATCTTTCGTAGAAAACTTGAAAAATATCATCACTGTGTTTCTAGTGGCATATGCATTTAGTTATCACACATTTCAGCCGTTGGCTATTGTCAAAGGCACACACAAAGCGACTCGTATATTCTGCATTATTCAATAGTTAAAATTTTCACGTGAGGATATTTTTAAAATAATTTATCTGAAATTAATTCAGGAAAAGCTTTCAAGAATTCATCAGGCAAAAAAGCTCATCGTCTCTCATCACTCAATATATCAAGCGGAAAGTCCAAACCATCATCTACAGTCTACCATTGGAGACAATATATATAATGCACCATCAGAGACGATATATAATGCCCCATCAGAGACGATATATAATGCACCATCAGAGACGATATATAATGCACCATGAAATATAAAATGCACCATCAGAGACTATACCTATAGTCTTCCATGGGAGACACGATCAAACTTGATTAGAGTGTTTCAAAATAGCACCACACTAAAATTATTTTATTATAAAATTGTATTGCCAAGCCAAGGTTTCATCATGGCATGACGGGATTTAAAAATTATAAAAGGCAACTGATCAATTTCGAACCCTATCAAGCCTATTTCTTTCATCAATGTTCTAATTTGAGCAAAAACATTCACTTACCAACAAACTGCTAACGTATCTCTTGCGACTATATAATGTCATAAAAAATTTTAATTCCGGTGCCGGAAGCCAGAAAATATTACAATAAAGCTACTTCTCGGTTCTTATAAAACCTACAATTACGAACCAAAACTTACCAAGCACCGTTTGCACAGAAGCCTTTTAATTAGTCCATCACCAGAGTTAGATTTAATAAATTTCTTTTATAAATGTTGATCAAATAAATAAAATCCTATAACTAGGAAAATACTTTCATGTTTTTTTTTAATTATTTATAACTAAACTTGAATGAATTGACATTCACAATGACGTTGAGGTGAGTTAAATCCTATTTATTGAGGCTGTCGTTGTGACAATTTCGCTACTTCAAGGCAGCAAATTTACGTCATGAGACTGCTGCTCAACTGAGACTGCTGCTCAACTGAGACTGCTGCTCAACTGAGACTGCTGCTCAACTATGACTGCTGCTCCACTGAGACTGCTGCCAGTCAGGCAAGTCTCATGAGTTAGTCAAATTCTGCCAATTTTTTGTCTCGTATCAGAAAATTTAAACGAGAAACATGTCTGCATGTTCTGCTATCTTACGTGAATAGTAAGAAATTTTTTTAGCGACTTCAACAAATAATAAGAAATTTATTTCGATGTCAAAATAACCCTTGTCATTAAAAGCGGTACTAAAGATATTATTTTTTAAGCAGCTTTCAGAAAAAAGTGATTGCTGTAAATGCATTCTAAGAACTTCTCTTTAGAACTGACGGCACAGTAACAGCAGAACTATGAGGCACCAGAACATAGCACCAGAACTATGAGGCACTGAGGGAAGAAGGCACTTAGCGTATCTACCATGAGATGTAATAGGCACTCCCATGGTAGCATTAGTTCAGACATGAGCACACATAAAAATGGCTACTAACACCGTATAGCTGGATCACCAACACCGTATAGCTGGATCACCAACACCGTACAGCTGGATCACCAGCACCGTATAGCTGAATCACCAGCACCGTATAGCTGGATCACCACCACCGTATAGCTGGATCACCAGCACCGTACAGCTGGATCACCAGCACCGTACAGCTGGATCACCAGCACCGT
The DNA here is from genome assembly GCF_000764305.2 of Hyalella azteca. Classification (NCBI taxonomy): domain Eukaryota; kingdom Metazoa; phylum Arthropoda; class Malacostraca; order Amphipoda; family Hyalellidae; genus Hyalella; species Hyalella azteca. The sequence continues at coordinate 569,388 of NW_025932041.1, read as the reverse complement.
ACAGCTGGATCACCAGCACCGTACAGCTGGATCACCAACACCGTACAGCTGGAACACCAGCACCGTACAGCTGGAACACCAGCACCGTATAGCTGGATCACCAGCACCGTATAGCTGGATCACCAACACCGTATAGCTGGATCACCAGCACCGTACAGCTGGATCACCAACACAGTATAGCTGGATCACCAACACCGTATAGCTGGATCACCACGGGGAGCCGAGAGGGGGCGCCACGGGACAGGCCGGCAGTCCAGGGAAGATGCCCGCACACTCGCGTGCGATGGCCTGCGTCAGCGTAGCGAGGTAGCGGTGCGCCGTCTGGTCGATCTGAAGAAATTTGCAGTTCTTAATAGCAGTTTCTGGCAATATTATCAATTTATTTACAGCAGAATATCCTTTTTTCAATTTAATTCCTGTTGATAAATACACCACTTCCCCTTCCCCTTCTCCCCTTTTTAAAACGAGTCTAGCGAAGCCAGCTGTAACGCGTTAATTTCTTTTTAAATTACTTTATTACTTCAAACGATTTCATCATGCAGAAATTTTTTATATTGTTCGGGCAAAATCAATGGCTAATGCATGTTTTGGGATCGAACCAATTTATTATTTGAAAAATTATGCCACCTCAATCTTTAGCTCAATTATCCTGTTATCTTCATTATTATGAATTTGCCGACTCATCCTTCAACATATTTACCCACAATAAATTTATAGATACGAATGAGAAACAGAGACGTTTACAATACACACGTAGAACGAAAAATTTTAATCAAGATCCTAAATTTTTATTGTGATTTGATTTTCTTTTCCTAAATTCTACGAATAGAAAGTGATCAATGTTTTATCTCTCAATGGTAAAAAACAATATCACAAGGAATATAAAAACAAAGAAAACGCCAAGCAAATTCACCATATCGATATTGGAAACGTTTCGGAGTCCAGCTCCTTCATCAGTCCGACAATCCAAAAATGATGAACTGATGATGGAGCTGGGCTCCGAAAAGTTTTCAATATCAATATGGTGAATTTGCTTGGAGTTTCCTTTGCTTTTTTTTTACTGCAGATCGATAATATAAGTACTTAAAAACAAAGTATGAGTTAACTACGCTTATGAGTTAAACTAGCAATATTCGCTCACGTGGATGAGAACGACAACTTCTCTGAGTATTAAATGGAAAATAACATTAATTTTAGTATCTACGAATAGAAATTGATTAATGCCTTATCTCTCAATTATAAAAGAAAACACTGCGCTTATGAGTTCAACTGGCATTATTTGCTCACGTGGCTAGGCAGCTTGAGGCAGTCCCAGCCGCCGAACTCGCATATCCTGTAGTGGTGCGTGAGACCGTCGGTCTCTGGCACGTTTAGAGATGTCCGTCCGCCTACAAGCATGTGAAACAGGGACACTAACACACGTACACGTACACGTACACACAAGAAATGTTTGTTAATGCACAAACAGACGAAAATTAGTAAAAATGACGCATAATTGGCGAGCATTAAACTATGCTGGGACATGTACAGTCGGGAATAGCATTAGCAAAATAGATCAAACGAGCTTGACAAGTTCGGTTAAATCAATTGTCAAGCTAAATAAAAATAATTTTCGATTAAAGTCCTACAGGCAGAAAGTTTTTCGATTTACATGCAATGGCAGATATAGTATAGTATAGTATCTTCGGCATTGAAGAATAGGCCTGAATAGGCCTGTCGCCGATTATTGTACTTTTCTTGACTAGACTGGCCTTTTGATCAAATCTTTTCAACGGACGGTAGGTTCAAAATCATTTCTAGATTTCAGTTGTTCCGTAGGATACGAGGCATTTCAAGACTAAACATATGCTGCTGCATGGCCTTGTCTAGTCTGTTCTTGAACGCGTTCATACTCGGAGCGTCAACAATATCTTCAGAGAGGCTGTTCCACATGTCAGTGACTCGAAGTGGGACCTTGTATAAACCATGAGTATACTTGTATACTTCAATGAGGTCACCACGCAGGCGACGATAACGGAGACTGGGAAGCTTCACAATGAACTAAAATGAACTAAAAATGTGGTTGAGATTAGTTTACTATATTATTACATAGAGGCCTAATGTAGGTTGATTTGAAGTTGTCCGGGAGAACACCGTCAGTGAGGCAGCGGTTGAAAAGTTCGATCAGAAAACATGCTTGGGTTACAGTATTCCCCTTAAGTAACGACGTCGGCAGCGGATCGCTGGCACACTGCTGGTTAGTTAGTTAGTTTAGTGGCCCTATGATTACTAGCGCTTCAGCTGCTAAGCTATCTCGCGCCGAATGTCACGTTGGGCATTATGGGCTAAGAACATATTGCATCACATGTATTCAGCGTTGACCAGATCATATACCTGTCTCTTATACACATCTNTGCACATTTTTTGGCTCACTGCCCAGAGAATGGACTAGTTGCCGGTTGGCCTGGACTACGTCAATGGCAGCCAGGTTCTCACCAGTCGTCGATGCGACGCGGAAGAAATGAGGGTAGTCTTGGATGCGGGCTTCTAGGGTTGGCTGCATTTGCTTCCATGTCCCTTGGTGTCTAGATTTCTTGTTTTGTCCGGCTCTGCCAGGCCCAGGGGCCTGGGGGCGTGGGACAAATGGCTCCAGCGTCGAGATTAACGTGGAGGTAGGTGAGGTCAAGGTTGGTTCCGTAGTGAGGGTCCGGGTCGTTTCCGTTGTCGGGGTATCAGGTACGAGAGGCGCATTCAAAGAGGTCATTTTCCAGGTCCGGGTTGTTTGGTTCGTCCGACGCGCTGAGCAGGCACCCGTGTATCTGCCTCCAACAAGGGGATCCCTGGTGTCAAGCACACGTAGTCTTGACGGGAACACTCGTACGCTCGGATGTAGCTTTGGTTGTCGTGGGCGCAGCAGGTTGTGCGCTTGACTAACGTTGCAAGACGGGCGCCACTCCATCTGCGCGGTGTTTAAGCAGCCCCCCGCCTGCCCAGGAGTCCCGCAGCTAACCCTTGCCACGCATGACTATTGAAGCTAGCGGGTCGGGTCTAGGTCCCCGCCAGGGTTCGTCAATCCAGCGAAAGGTCTTTGCGTATCCGTAAGAGAGCCAGGTCGTTACCAGAAGGGCGTTTTGCCATCTCTGTTAGTCTGGACTCTCCACCCGAGCCACTCGGCCATGATTGCATCTGAGACCGCACAGCCTCGGGTCTCATTGAGACACGCAAGCCCCCCCCCCCACGACAAGGGCGAGATGGCACGGGGGGGACACTGCTGGTTAGGCAGCGCGGTCACTGCAGCAATGACATCGTCAACTGAGACGCGAGTGAATTCTTGGAGCAGCAGTCGAATGGGCACGGGGCAAATGTTGCCGGCGGAGCATCGTCTGACGACGCTCGCACAGCAGAAATTTGCTTTCAAAAACCGCGTGTAATTCCTCCACGCTTACGTCACCCGAAGGCATCTGTATGACCTCTTCCCATAAATTTATCCAGCGAACGCCACGGCGCTCGAGGATCGCTGCGTTGCGCGTCGTCTCTATGGTGCCAAAATGACTTTTAGATCGAAGAAAGTCGACATAATTGCACTGCGGATCTCGCTAGGTGAAGACCACAGCAGCAGCAGAAGGATTAGTCTGTTCGTCCGGTAATTCTGGTCTGTTAATTCTGGATTGGTCTGTTTGTCCGGTAGACAGCCCGTCCGGTAGACAGCAGTCGAATCCCCCCGCTTCGAGACTCAACATTCATCATCGAACCATGGGTCGGAGACTCGTTGGGGTACCCGAACTGTGCGTGCAGGCATGAGGTCATCGAATGCATAGGTAAGCTAGGTATAGTTGCACGAGGTCGTTGACTGATAGTGACAGCCCGACATAGTCTGGACTATTGCAGTTTTTTGCGCAAGACATCGCCGGCGAGGCAGTGCGACGGACGACAGGAAACAGTTTTTTACGCTGGCACCGGACGCACACACGGCACCGTCCAGTGAAGTGGTCGATGGTTTGATATTGCGATCTCGAGGATGTCGACTGACTGAATTTGAAGGTCAGCGCGCGTGATGACAACGTCCAGCAGTCCGCCCATGTCGTGCGTCGGTACGGTCACGTGACAAACCATGCCACGTGTGACCAGCAGGTCGTTCAGCTGAAGAGCCGATGGGTAGTCGATGCGATCCAGTCAAACGTTTAAATCGCAGGTGATAAGGACATGACCGGGCCAATCCACAGGTCTAGTGAAGAAATATCGCTCAATTCGATGAAAAAATCGCGCTCCACAGCAACCGATCCGGAACGATAGGTGGTGACTGCAAGGCCCTTAAACGAGGCCCAAGTGACCCCAGCACATAACAGCTCAAAGGTGGTGGGTCAGACGCCGATGTCAAGAATGGTAAAATGCTGCCCCAGCTGGCGAGGGTAGCTCCTCCAATGTAATTCGTCGCCAGGGTGTCGGATTGCATGCTGAGCCGCGTGCGATCGACTACATGGAGTCCTTCAGCGCAAAGACGCGCGAAGCAAACCGAGTCAGCGTCGTGCCAGGTCTCAGTCAGAAAGACGACATGATTATGTGAAATAGCATTGCACCTTCTGTACTTCTGTGAATCATCCTGACCCAGTTAGTTCCGACAATAAAATGTTAGTAATATAGGTGCAGAAAGAGTGTCACTATTTGGACAGTGTGACCCATACATTATTCTAAGCGTAAGGTGTCATGAAGAAGTCTCACCAGGCTGCAAGTACTCCCACACGACGTGGTTGCCGACCTCCACGCTCTTGTCAGGACGGGCGAGATACTTGGACCTCACGCCGTACTTGTGGGGCTGGTCTAATCGCCGCGTCTTGGTCTGTGTCAGCAGGTAAGGCATGTGGCTGTCAGCACCGAATAGATTTACCTGAAGGTTCTCTTCGGTGTTGAGGTGGTCGTGGAGTGCCGTGTCGTTCTCCCAATATAGGTAGAAAAATACGTTCTGTGGAGACAAGGGATTTTAAGTGGTATTGAGATGATCGCGCTGGGCAGTGTCCTCCTCCCAGTACAAGTGGAAAAAATGTAACTCAGTACTCACTGCAGTGAGTGACAGAAAGCGCATTTTCTCGTCGACGAAAACTTGAGGTCACGGACAGACGGACGGACAGACGGACATGGCGAGCACAATAGTGCATTTTTTCTATAAATGAGAAAATGCGCTAAAAAGCATTTTGTGCAAACATGATGTTTTCAATCATCTCGCGAACAATCGTGTGGTATTATAATTGATAACTTGCGGTTTTCGTTACAATAATATTTAGCGAATTACTCCAAATACAAAGCATTATGACTTTATTATTTACATTTCACGCACCAAATTCTAAACGTCTTTAATTAAGAGATGAAATATTGTATTCCGTGCTCTGAGTAGTAAACAGATTATACACTAAAAAATTAACTAGGACATGGAAGATTGAGAATTCAATTGTTTATAGATATAATTTAAGATAAGATAATACTTGTATTATGAATGCACCTTGAAAACGTAGCCATGATAGGTGGTACCGAGTCTGGCGACGAGCTCGAGAAGGTTCTCGTCCTTACGGGGGATGAGGAACTCGTCGATGTCAACCATCGCCGCCAGGGGGAAGTGGCCGACCGAGCGGAGGTTACAGTCGTTGAGACTGGCGAATATTCCTTCTGTTCGAATATCCTGGAAAAATAATTCGACCTATAATATACTTATTTCTATATTACTCCTTTCCTGAAGTGTTTACCCAGTTTCTTTGGCGAAGTGATTCAAGTTCGGTAATAGAATTTGTATCGTATCCGCTCGAACGTTGACAGTTTTAATTACTTTAATAGACATGCATATCTGATTAACAGGTGAAAGCTTTAGCCTTCATCAACTTATTAATATGAATTTTGAATGAAACTCTGAAAGTGAAAGTAGAACTTTGAAACATTCAGAAAGTGAAAAGAGAATAGCATTCACACTAAAAAAAATGGCGCTTTAATAATAAAACTTTTTAAACATAATGATAAAATTTACTTCGACATAAACTACATTCAATCTGAACGAGAGCCAAAAAGAGAGGAACGATGCAAGTGTTCACAGGTCTAGACTCGACATTGAAACGCATGCATTCATGGCTCTCATATAAAGCTTATTGCTTTTTTAAATAGTGATTGATGAAAACCGAAAATTCTTCGAGTACGGGACCAGCTTAATGAAATACATTGTTGCTATTTACTATGAATACAGACTACAAAATGGCTTTGTATACGTAAGCCGTTGTCACGAATGGATCAATACATCACATGCACAACCAACCTTTTTTGTTTCCACAGGTAGACTCCAAGGTAGAACTTCAACACTGCCTTGTCGCATGTAGTATCTTAGTACAGCCTCGACATCTGGTCCAACTGTGTGATTATAAAATATAAAATGATCGGCACCTAATAGCTTATACATTTCTATAAATTCAACAAGCCATAGAGCCCGATTGAACTCGTAGTGAAACGGCTTGACACACACGCTCATCTCGCCGATCTTCTTTCTGGACTCCATATTTTCGACGGGCACTGAGTTTGCCAGCAGTGCAGGACCAGCAGATTGTGTGGTGACTCCTACTCTTATGACCGGGTCGTCGGGTCCAAAGGATGGTAGTGGGCAGAGGATGAAGCCAGCTGAGTAAGGTAGTGCCCAGTTCTCTTTGATGAGCTTGATGGAACCGCTCTTGACTTCTCGCTTGTTAGATGCCGACCAATACGTACACTCGGGCGCCTGATTAATTATCATTGACAGTTAGAAATTTAATTCACATTTTAAGGATGTTTCTTGGGCGATACACAGATGTAAAACGAACGAAAAAAAATTTCATTTCACTACTACCTGAAACTTGTCACTAATATTTAATTTTTCTGCCATCATTATATAATAAAGGAATTACCTTTAAACAATACCTCTCTTGAGTCTTAACACGGTGACTACGTATTGGTATAACATATGCGTACCACGAAATGTATTTCTCCAGGAGGTAGTGGTACATAATTCAGGTTGCCTAAAATCGGCCAAATCCGAGAACAAAAAATAATTTAATAATTCGATAATTCAATGTATACTAGTTTATTTGTAGGCTCCGCTATAAAAATTCCATTTATTTTCTTTTTGCAGTATTTAAAATTTAATGAGGAAGTACCCCTATCATAAATTTTAGCCGGCCAACGCAATTGAGAAAAACTAAATCACGGATTTTTTCCGGAAAAAATGACCGTCTGGCAACCCTGCTTAAAAAAGTACAAAAAAATGAAATAATAGTACAAGATGAAGCAATCGTAGTCAACGTATTAATGCTATTCTCATCACGACCATCAATTCTCTGGATCAAGTAGCACGAACCTTTGTCTTGCGCTTGATGATAGCGATGAGACGTATTGTTGGTTGGGCTTTTCTCTTGTCGATGTAGCCCGAGTAAAGGTAAATAGCATTTTTTCCCGGCTCAGCCTGAAAATTATTCGTATTTTTATTTAAATTATCTTGCGTAGTGATGGCAGAAGGAATCCCGAACCGTTGAGAAATAACGTGAATACCAAAATTTTCTAAAGGTTAAATTCAAAATATAATCCAAATAACTTTTAAATAGTTGTTACCTGTTATAAAAACAATTGACATTCGATCCAATGAAATGCATAATTTCGTTCTGTGCGAGAGTTTAAATGCTCCACGAAAATTTTTATTTTTTTCAATATATTGTTTGTCTTCAATAAATGAGGCACCTACACCTCAAAAAAGTATACATTTTGAGACAGATAAGTATATTATAGTTCAATGCTTTAATTCAGAAACGGCTTTCAGAAGACAAAAAAATACAAATAAAATAAAGTGAATGAAATCGGCAGTATTAGTAAATAAAATGTCAGTACCGGTACCAATAAATTTTTTCAGTGCTACTAAAATATTATGTTGGCTGACACTTCTATTCTATTCTATTCTATTCTATTCTATTCTATTCTATTCTATTCTATTCTATTCT
>NW_025932041.1:387477-561126 GCF_000764305.2 Hyalella azteca | reverse complement strand
GCTTAAATGATTTAAATGCTGCTTAAATGATTTAAATGCTGCTTAAATGATTTAAATGCTGCTTAAATGATTTAAATGCTGCTTAAATGATTTAAATGCTGCTTAAATGATTTAAATGCTGCTTAAATGATTTAAATGCTGTCATAGATGATTTACTCGGGAGATTCTGGTAATTATGATTAATAGCAGTATTTAAGGAATTCAGGTAAAGAAAATTGAGAAGCAAAATAATAAGAATTTTGTTATCTTTGACCATGACTCGAGTTCAATGTAAATTTAAATCAGGCGTCAAATTAGTCCAGGATTAAATTGAATCGTTAACGAATATGAATAACACGTAAACGTGTCTTAAACTTTAAAATATAATATATTTAGTATAATTTTGCTTGTTTCGCGCAGAAATAGACAATTTCTATATGATTATACTACCAAGGGAAATATTTCTTTCGATCTCGAGCAAATATCAAAGTTGCAATTTATTTCTTTCCAAACTCTTATTGCGTTTACTTATATACTCTTTTTAAAATTTAGATTTTTTCGTTCAATTCTTTTGCTGAAACCACATTCCCGTATTAAATTTAAAGTCGATTGCTGTAAGTATTATTAACGAGCCTCAATATATCAGAGCACGGTAAGAGTTTTAGCATGAACTTTAAAGTTCTATTATATTCAATTTCTGTACGTGCATTAATAGTTATCTCAAAATATCGTTGTAATGTGGGAGAAATCACCACCCTCGAAAAGTTACCCTCTTTATCCGCCATGTGCAAATGATTTAACGCCCACTTAGCCCCCACGTAGATAAATTAGTGAGATTTTATCCAAATTTGGATTATATGACCAACTATTTTTCTGAGCGCTGTGTCCAAATATTCAGAGCTAACATTAGCAAACTTCGTCAACATTTGAGTCAACTGGTGAATAGCCACTTAATGAATGAAAAACTTCATCAACATTTGACTGATGAATAGCCACTTAATGAATGAAAAACTTCATCAACATTTGAGTCAACTGGTGAATAGCCACTTAATGAATGAAAAACTTCATCAACATTTGAGTCAACTGGTGAATAGCCACTTAATGAATGAAAAACTTCGTCAATACTTGAGTCAACTGGTGAATAGCCACTTAATGAATGAAAAACTTCGTCAACACTTGAGTCAACTGATGAATAGCCACTTAATGAATGAAAAACTTCAACATTTGAGTCAACTGGTGAATAGCCACTTAATGAATGAAAAACTTCAATATTTGAATCGACTGGCGAATAATCACTTAATGAATAAAAATTAGAGTAACTCACCATATTCACGACTGTAGTAAACGAGAAGCAGTGAACAATGTAGACCAAGGAGACGATGACAAATGAAATCCGGACCACTGGAGACCGGTGGCAACTCCGCAGAGCACGTCTCAGCCTGTAAATAATAATTAATGACTTTATTAATAACTAATAAGATAATTTATCCCTGAACACAGTACAAGCAGGCATCCAAGGTAAATATAGTGTAGGACACCATCATTTATTTACGGAATATTTAGTTCCACCGAATAAAAGTAATGCTTTGTGCTTCATGTTAATACTATACGAAAGCTGTCGTTTTGTTCTTTAGTATGTTTGATACATTGATAAGAGCGTGGAATAACATTTACGACCAATAGGCTTAACATGATCTATACTTTCAAAAAAAAGTTAAGAGATCGTAAGTTCATCAGCCAATCATTGACGGCCTTTCAAGCAAAATCCACCAATCATAGACAAGAAAATAGAGCGTAAGTACTTACGTTCACATAGCGAGCTTTGAAAGTATCCACCAATCATAGACAAGAAAATAGAGCGTAAGTACTTACGTTCACTTAGCGAGTTTTGAATGTATGGCGCCAGTTATCTATATAGTATTTAGATTAGAATTTATTGAAACTGATTTAATATAAAATATCTTCCTCTAGGGCTAACAAATTCTTGTAATTACAAGCAACAACTTCGTTTGGACGCAATCTGGGCTGATTCTCGGTGAGTTTTCATTCTATCATTGGCTTCTAATCTTCAATTTTAGAACCGAAATACATTCGGAAATATTTCATGAAATTTGCCTCCATGATTATTGAAATGATTTGGTTAAGATATCATTCAACGAAATGATTCAAATAATTTATGAATGCTGCTATAATGATAATATTTGGATTTGATCGCGGTAACACGAACAACTACACAATCATAGAACTTAGGGGTCAAAATATTGCTGTACAAAAATAAAAGTATCACGGACTTAGAAATAGCGATCACAGTAACGATGCTGCGATGTAAAAGAGCAAAATTTTGTTCCCTGTGCTGCGATGGAAAAAGAGCAAATTTTGTTCCCTGGGCCACGATAGGAAAAAGAGCGAAGTTTTTCCCATGGGTTGGAAGCCCTGAGAATCGACAGCCGTTAAGCGGTTCCTATCACAAGCTAGAGTGCAAGTTTTGGACCACGGATAAAATATTTATTTTAACGAACCGGAAAATACATTTTTTTCAATTCAATTTGATTTCAGTCTACTGCATCTAACCAATTTAAGTTACAGCAGTTGCGAATTGTGTATGTAGAAGCAATTCGAACGAATGTAATTTTGTCCTTCCCAATGAATTTAGCTGGAAACTTTCGTCCAATAATGAATTTCGTATCCAATTATTTGTGAACAAGAATCGTGGTTCAAGGTAACGAAATAAATTATCGAAATATCAATAAATGCATCGAATTATCCCCATTCTTAATGAGTATAACTAACAAGTAACAAACGATTTAAATGTCTAAAATTATTTTTTTTAACCGAATGATATGTCGAATAGAAAGTACGGGAACAAGCTGAAATAATATCGATACTTAATTGGTTGTTGTGCCAGCAGGTTAGGAATCCATTAGCTTATCTTGTAACGACAACAGCAATTCAAACATTAATAAATTAATGGGATCAGGTATCACCAATTCGGAGAAATTTGTAAATCAGAAAATTTTCACAAAACACGTAAACTCTGAAAGATCGAATTTCTATTCCAGTCGTGCTATTAGTTATACTATCTGAAATTTTCGTGAAAATTGTTAGAAATGCCGATTTTTTTAAATATTCACGCAATGAAGTCGGAAATTTTATTTATAACATCCTGATTGTGATGGAAAATGTTTCCCACGGTACCGGTAGTTATAACGGCAACTGATAAAAATTTCCACGGCACCTGATATAAAAAAAATTCCATCTCAGCTTGGTATCCGATCGGCAATCAGAAAATTCTTGATGTCATTAATCTAAAATTGCGTGATTTTAGCTCAATTTTAGAGGAATTGGTCACAACGTGTAGCAATTTTACATGTTTACTCCATTTTGTAATAAATAAGCTGTAGCTGTTCAGTGTTTAATGCTTAAGTATCGATAAAATAATAGTTCTATGCTAAATTATAGTTCTATGCTATTGTAAATATCTAAGTTCTTCGAAAATAATTGGAAAGTACCTGCAACATAATCCGTCAACGATTAATTTGATTTAAAAACCATTAGGATTATGTCCACCCAGCTTACGGCCAAACTTAATAATGCAGCACGCCAAAACGATAATAGTGCTAAACTAAAAAATGAACAGAAAATGCTGTCAGCTAAGAAATTTGCTAGTAGATGACGCTTGTATCGTACGTAAGTTAGGTTCACCTCATCGTCGTATAATCCTTGCACCACAGCCTTTGGATCCAACGAAATGCGAGGTCACCTCACGTCGAGAGAAACAAATGCAAGTATCACAAATCTAAAACATTTATGACTTGCGGGATGAGAAGCTTGATGATCCTTGGTCAACTATGGTAGAGCCACTGTCGTCATCGCGGCAATCGTTCGACTATCTGCCAGCTATCTTATCACTGGGAACTCTCCGCTATACAGGCTCCTTTATCCGATCGACGCGCAACGTGAATAGTTTCAGTAAACGAGGTCGATAAGCTTACATAATAATAGTGGAAAAGTTTGGAGAAAACGGAACACAGTTGTACATCTCAGGATAATATTCTTATGAATTTGAACAAGCAATTCAGGTTACACTTTCTTATTTAAATCTCCCATGCAGCGAACACCGTCACAGAAGACAACAATTTAATGCACTACCTATCATCTCACCTGCAAAAGAATCTAACTTTGAAGTTGAGAAATCAACCGTCATCAGTCACTAGCCGAAAGGCCTACCAGAGAAATATCCTCCGATAATTCCGTGGTTCATGTTCCATTTAGTATTCTTAGCCGCACATTCTCGGCCAGTTCATGCCATCACGACCAGGTCATGAATTTGTCACGAGGAAACTGACGTGAAAAGATAGACGAGTCGCTCTAATAGCACAATCCCTCCTCTCTGAATTTATTTCGTATTTTTTACGTCATAGATGCTCTATCTAGGTCAATAATTAGAATGAAAGGTATTATTGCAGATTAAGTACATCCAAAAAAAAGGGTGTTTTTTTTTTGAATTATATGTTTTTTGGGGTGTAGATTACGAATCTGAAATCCGTTTTTGGCGGTCGGCATCGGAAATTTTTAATGGAACCTGTTCCTAACTGGACCTAACCTGCGAGGTTTTCGTTGATCGGCTAGGTTTTTTCTATGTTAGGAGTCCGTCCGGCGGCCGGAAAACCTAGCCAATAGGTTTTTTCTATGTTTGGAGTCCGTCCGGCGGCCGAAAAAACCTAGCCAATCAACGAAACCTCGCAGGTTAGGTCCAGTTAGGAACAGGTTCCATTAAAAATTTCCGATGCCGACCGCCAAAAATGGATTTCAGATTCGTAATCTACACCCCAAAAAACATATAATTTAAAAAAAAAAACACCCTTTTTTTTGGATGTACTTAATCTGCAATAATACCGAATGAAATGCTTTTTGTGAGGCAATGTTTTCAATTAAGAAACATTTAACTTAGGATCGTGAGTATTCATTTCTGTATTCAGACCGCTCAATCGTAATGAAATAAGGAACCCCTGTTGTTTGATAATCCTTCTTACTATACCAACACCAACACCGACCGCCCAATCGACTTCAGCCTTTTATTGTCAACAAAACATCGCTTGGGGGCGAACTCCGAAACATTGGCAAGCTATTCAACCTGCACTCTTAAAATGCGCTATAAATTTGGCACGCTGCAGTTCGATTGGCCGTTTATTAAGTCATCACATAGGTATAATTTGGCGTCAATTTTCAATAGAATAATTGCATAATTGATGGAATTAGCGATAATTTGTTCTGGCAAAAAAATTTGCATTGAGAGAGTAGCAGAAGCGACATTGGTGGGCTGCATGGTGAATCAGTCCATGCCGGTTAGTGTCCCGCCAATATGCCACTAACTTCTCCACATAATGTCACCGGCCTTCAAACTAAACGATCTGTACTTTCAAAACTCGCTAAGTGAACGTAAGTACTTACGCTCTATTTTCTTGTCCATGATTGGTGGATTTTGCTTGAAAGGCCATCAATGATAGGCTGATGGACTTACGATCTCTTGACTTTTTTTGAAAGTATGGTCAAAGTTAACAGACAACTTTCTAGCACGATCGGAAAGGCTACTTGGTTATAATGTGTCAATCAAACCCAATATATCAAATTATGACCGGTATTATACAGTTTTTATGTACGATCAGCAAGTTAAATGCAGATGCGGTTGAGTGGTGACTTTTGAATTATTGACAGGAGTAACTTTCTCCGCAGTGCGTAACCTCTCACCTCTTTAGGATAATCACTTGCATTGATTCCCTGGAGGACATCTCCGACAAACTATAATTCATAACAGAAGCAATTTTCCAATTTAAAAACTATAGACGGAAGCAACTTGACACAACTTCGCTACGTACCGAGATAACTTACTTGGTTAAGATACGGCGCAGCACCGACGAAGGTATTAGCGCCCTACCGAGATAAAGCAAATATCTTATCTGTTCATGTACAGGACAGGAGACTTCCAATAACTCGGGATGGATTGCGGATGCTGGCGTGGTGGCCTGAGGATAAGTCAGAAATTATTCCGATGCAGTATCGGTACATTTCATTTAGTAGAAGAAGAAAATATTACTCAGTAACTCAGGGGAGTCAGAAAACGGCTAATTAAAGTAAATTATTTCCCCAGTCTCGGAGTTGGAATTAAATTTTCGGTTCGAATTTTTGAAGGCCTAGACATTATCTTCTGAAGGCCACGATATCAATATAGTGATCAGATTTACAGTTGCATTGTCACGTGCGAGTGACGTACCATCACAAACCTACCACTCTATAGTTACGCCATTAAAACCAAACCAATAGTCAATCTCAACTTTCTTGCAGTGACGTGAGCAGAGAATGAAACATATAACATCAGATCTCATAAAAGGTTGCACAGCATGCAACATATAACATCGGCTTTCATAAACGGTTGCACCGCCGCATGCAAGTGGTTTCTTTAAAATTCATAAGAAAGCACTCGTATGAAATTTATATCTTCATCTGGACCATTCTCAATGAGCCGTCGCCAATGTTGTTTTTGAAATTAAATCTAGATTTAATTTAAATTTTTTTGAAATTTTCAAAACATTTGTTCATTTTGCACCACGTGCATCGCAGTTTGGCAAAGTTAAGTTTCGCACAATGCCATCTCATGCATAACTGGATGGGTAAATTAACAACTGAAAATTGGGCGTTTACTGTGGAAATTTTCCATTATATTCGATTTGTTTCAGAAAAAGCAAGTTACGTTGAGTGCTTCTGCACACAAACCTTAACAGGCAAATTCAACTTACTTGATCAAATGACTATTTATATAAATATTAATACATTTCCACATTAAATTATGCATAATAGTACGTATTTTTCAGTCGTTAGTTATGACGATAGATACTTTGTTGGAACCTTCTGTCTGTGTCTTGGCATGATTGTGACGTTGGAGTTTGTTGCTTGAACCATAAATAATTACACATCTGCATTTATACTGTCCTCAAGTCGCTTCTATGGGACTATGTTTCAAAATAATGCACAATAGAAGTTGAGCATCAGGACCACATTGAACTTTGTTTAATCTACTCTTTTTTTATTATTATTTTCCTCGTCTGTTCGTTAAAATTTATTTCATCTCAGCTTGTCATACTCTTGTCACCATTTCCACTGTTTACGTACACCGACACGTGCAAAGTTGATGCTTCCTGTGCGAAATTATCGCCCAGTCTCCGCGATAATTTCAGTACAAACCTAACATAATGAGATGCAGATTACTGCCGAGTGCAGCGGGTAACACAACACCAGATAGCCAAGCTACAGACCAGCAACCGTGCCGCAATATGTCGCTCAACAAATGGGCGAGAGTTACTCTGTACGCACCTGGGGCCATACTTTCAAAAAAAGTTAAGAGATCGTAAGTTCATCAGCCAATCATTGACAGCCTTTCAAGCAAAATCCACCAATCATAGACAAGAAAATAGAGCGTAATTATTTACGCTAACATAGCGAGTTTTGAAAGTATGGCCCGCTGCAGCAACAAATGGTATCGGTGACATATTGTATGGGTAACATGGTAGTTATTCCACAGAGTATCGGTAACAATCGAACCCAGTGACGCTTAGCACGCGTGCTGTGAATGCAGGCTCTTCTTTACTCTACTGCAATTAATTATTGATGATTCAGCCAACTTTTTATAGATTAATGAACATATTTCTTTCGAAAATATGATCAGGCCTCACTGAAATATACTTGAACGTGCGCTTCGAATATTTCTGTAGAAATCATGAATATTCAAATCTTGTTCTTTTTATTTTATCTCTTATCCTTTTTATTTGGATATTTTATTTACGTTAAGTAACGAATATCCCAGCCAGCAGACCTAATGCAATACTGCATGAAAAAATATGTATTTAGACCTGACAATCGAAATACAAATAATTACATATCCGTGTAAAACATTCGCGAGTGTGCCGTCATGTTCGGAACACTTGTTACTCGAGCGAACGGCTGAATAAACTTCTTTTCATAAATAAGAAATAGAACTCGAGCGTAAATGCTATTTTTAGCGTTTGATTGTCTGTGCACTAAAGAAAATTATTCGTGTACCACTTTCACGAAAATGTAATTCTTTTGTGAACATAAGTCAATGGAGTGAATGTAGGTAGCTGTAGCCTATGATTGTCTCAAAATAGCGTGGCACTGCAGTTTGTGGCACACCTTGTGTCACATGATGAGGGGTACAGTGTGGCACTGCAGTTTGTGGCACACCTTGTGTCACATGATGAGGGGTACAGCGTGGCACTGCAGTTTGTGGCACACCTTTTGTCACATGATGATGGATATAGCGTGGCACTGCAGTTTGTGGCACACCTTGTGTCACATGATGAGGTGTACAACGTGGCACTGCAGTTTGTGGCACACCTTGTGCCACATGATGAGGGGGTACAACGTGGCATTGCAGTTTGTGGCACACATGGTCTGACTAGGACAACAGCCCGACAGGATAATTGTTTCTTTTGTCGCCGTAATCTCTATTGAATTAGACGGACGTTTTATCATTGACAGAAGGTGCCATTGAAACCTTCAAAAGTGTCCCTGAATTTAAGAGTTCAAGGCGCATTCATAAATAGCATCAGCGTTGATAGCCAACCTCTTTAATACTTGTCACCGCATTGCTTACTGTCTTATTTTCTTCTGTTTTTACCTGTTAATTCCTTTAATAGATTACCTGTTGCTAGCGTATATTACCTGTTGCTTGCGTATATTACCTGTTGCTTGCGTATATTACCTGTTGCTTGCGTATATTACCTGTTGTTTGCGTATATTACCTGTTGCTTGCGTATATTACCTGTTGTTTGCGTATTTTACCTTTTGTTTGCGTATATTGCGTATTGCGTGAATATTTGAGAGTTTAAAATTCCATATGAGTCACAGCAGAGACGCCAAAAAATTTGGTTCCGAAGCAAAATGAATTACAATTTCAACTTTAAAAAATCAATTCTAGTCTATAATAAGAAAGGCCGCGGCCTGAAAGAAACATCTGTACGAGCGTGACATCAACAACTAGATTGGGAGTTTTCTTCAGAGCGCATTTGTCAATTGATCGGAGTCTTGTGGATGTGAATAATTCAGGTCTTCAGCGACACAGCAACACAGGCCCTTTGAATCTCCCCTCGCGGCTATTGATGTCGATTTGTCAGGGCGACTCCAAAGACGGCTACACGAAGCCATGGATCTGAACATTTATATTAATTTAAAAATTTATGGTTTACGAAAATTGACTGGGTTGTAGATGAATAAAAAACGATACGAGATGAAATTTATTCCGGTGATGGTCTTTATGATTTTACATTATTGTGCTCGGCATTAATAAGGCTACTTCAACAAATATAGCTTTGTCCGTTTCAATCGAAGCAGTCTCGACGTCACAACGTCTAATTATTCTTCAGAACTTTATTGACCAAGTGAACATTCCTGGTCCAGGCACATGCATTTAGTGATCTCGTAAAAGCGTATTTATTTGTATTTGTCACGCCAGCGTACATGTTTCACAGCAGTTGCGCTTAAAACCCTCTCCCAAATTCTTGTTCATGATAATTAAGATTAAATTTTAACGCAGTGGATATAATATCACTAACATCATCCATTGCTCTGTCCCGATATATATAGTATGTTGTGAACCAGTGATTATGTATAACTATGCTGTAATAAATCAGCTTTGGTGCATTTCATTTCATGTACACTAGTTTACGACTATATTAAGTCATGAGGAATTAATGATGTTTCCTTTATAAACTTTTCTTTTAGTGGCGTTCACTGCACCAGTAGACCTTAATTTTGGTGGTGGCAGTGGCGTTCACTGCACCAGTAGACTTTACCTTAATTTTGGTGGTGGCAGCGGCGGTCACTGCACCAGCATACCTTAATTTTGGTGGTGTCAGTGGCGTTCACTGCACCAGCAGAACTGCATGGCACTCAGAGGCTGTGCAGCAGTTGTGTGGTTATAAACACACACAACCGCTGCCTTATATCCATCACTGAATTGGCATCGTTTATCTCTGTCATGGCGGCCGACCATCAATACAAGACACACTTCTATCATTGCAAGCTTCCCAATAATGATGAAATGATTACCAATCAGATCCGGGACGACCAAATGATTACCGATCAAGTCCGGGAGGATCAAATGATAACCGATCAGGTCCAGGACGATCAAATGATTACCAATCAGATCCAGGACGATGAAATGATTACCAATCAGGTCCGGTATGCAGTTTTCTTTTTAACCCAAAATTGAGCGAGACTAAATTCGATAAAGTACTATATTAAGGCTGCGTTCCATCAATCCGCAATATTGATGTTCACTGTCATGCTGCTCTTGAAGCTCACTGGTTAACCTTGTCGTTTGCTACCACTCTTATTTTAAATTAACCATGTGATTTCTCGTACACCGGTGTAAGGGATCGCAATAGGACTCCTGAATTTATCGTTTAGAGTTTTGATTCACCTTTGACGTGACCTCGTTTAAATGCGCTATGTATTTCGTCATTGTATGGGAATCCCACCACAGAGGTACGTGCGTGTAGGTATTACGTCTAGTTATTCATGTGATAGTCATGTTTACATATATCCAGTAGTTTATATAGGCGACTATGAATATCATTACTTGTATTAATCTGTTACTATACTAATTTTTGCCAAGTTTGCATTATATTCTGATGTGTTAGTGTCCATAATTAGTTTATTCGTGCATTTTCAGAAAGGCTCCGAAACCTGAGGCCGGAGTTAGAAGTGCTAAAGAAAAAAACGGTTTATTCATTTGTATTCTCGTATCCGTCATTTGTTTATTATTATAGTTATTTATTAAAAGTTTAGGGAATCCAGAATTTGTTTGCTTATTTATTGAATAGACCCCAACATAAGAAAACAACTTCTCGGCCGATAACAATCTCCAATGAGTTTTCATTAGCTATTAAACAATGAATATTTCAGGCGCTTACCTGAGCTATCCGTTGAGCGGAAAATCATAAAGAAATCTGATCTAGATATACATGATCTCAGAACATGCATAGTGCATGTTCAGTAAAGCTCCTATCTCTTTTATATAGCGCTAATCTCTTCTGTATAGCACCATCTCTTCTGTAAAGCGCCCCTCTTTTTTCTGTAAATCACAGTTCTCTTCTGTAAAGCACCCATCTCTTCTGTAAAGCGACCATCTTTTCCGTAGAGCACCCATTTTTTCGTTAAAGCACTCATCTCATCTATAAAGGACCAATTTTTTCTGTAAAGCACCCATCTCTTCTGTAATGCACCCATCTCTGCGTTAAAACACCCATCTCTTCTGTAAAACACCCATTTCTGCGTTAAAACACCCATCTCTTCTGTAAAACACTTGTACCGTGACGTAAACATTTATAAGAGAAATAAATGAAGCTTCTCAATGATTAAAAAAGAAGTTGTTCTATAAAGGTTTAAACCTTTATAGAAAAACTACACTAAAACAAATAAAATAAACAATAAACGGATTTAAACCAGCATTTACAAATTATTTTAACACTACTTCCCCTTGAGTGTGGAAGTAAATTACTTCAATAAAAGTTTTTTTGATTCTATCAAGTTTCTGAATAAATCACCCAGTTCTTCATTGTTGGTGTCTTTCACATTTATTGTTCGATTGCAAACCAACGACAAGATTATATACTGTATCTGATTCACATTATTTACTCAATAATTTGAAGGCGAAGACGAGTACTGACATTTCAGTATACTGACGCATAACATTGAATATAATTTCGAATGTCTGCTTAATGATTAGTATTATATTATAATTAATATGTAATACTAATGATTAGTATTATATATTATTAGCATGTGTGATGGACGCAATTATCGGCAACATGTGGTACTTCTTTGCAACCATATCGAGCGAAGGGAAATTTACGACTTATTCTAACGTCCTTTTGATTGCAATAGACACGTGGCTTGCTGGTATTTC
The DNA here is from genome assembly GCF_000764305.2 of Hyalella azteca. NCBI lineage: Eukaryota > Metazoa > Arthropoda > Malacostraca > Amphipoda > Hyalellidae > Hyalella > Hyalella azteca. The sequence goes on along the minus strand of NW_025932041.1, from coordinate 549,164 downwards.
ACATTAACTATGGTTCAGAATGCGAATACGAATTGCACAGTTTAGTCTGAAATATACGTATTCTAGGGAAGTTATATTTACTTAGCTATTAACATTTATTTATAGAGTGACTATGAACTGACAGAAATCCGCACATATGTAGCAATAGCAGCCTGGACTTTTTAAATACTGCAGAAGGTCATGTAACTGAATTTTATTCAGAACTATTATACATTTTAACAGTTATCTCGAGAAATGCTAATAGGGAAACACTCAACACACAACTTATATATTTGTGTTTCTCATGTGAATAGATTTTAGGATACAGATATACATATATGCACGACAGCAACGCCATCTACAAACTCGCTGAAATGAACACACGCCTTTGACGAGATATATAATCATGCGCCTTTGACGGGACATATGGAGAGGCGCCTTTGTTGAGACATATGGACACGCGCCTTTGTTGAAACATATGGACATGCGCCTTTGTTGAGACATATGGACATGCGCCTTTGTTGAGACATATGGACATGCGCCTTTGTTGAGACATATGGACATGCGCCTTTGTTGAGACATATGGACATGCGCCTTTGTTGAGACATATGGACATGCGCCTTTGTTGAGACATATGGACATGCGCCTTTGTTGAGACATATGGACATGCGCCTTTGTTGAGACATATGGACATGCGCCTTTGTTGAGACATATGGACATGCGCCTTTGTTGAGACATATGGACATGCGCCTTTGTTGAGACATATGGACATGCGCCTTTGTTGAGACATATGGACATGCGCCTTTGTTGAGACATATGGACATGCGCCTTTGTTGAGACATATGGACATGCGCCTTTGTTGAGACATATGGACATGCGCCTTTGTTGAGACATATGGACATGCGCCTTTGTTGAGACATATGGACATGCGCCTTTGTTGAGACATATGGACATGCGCCTTTGTTGAGACATATGGACATGCGCCTTTGTTGAGACATATGGACATGCGCCTTTGTTGAGACATATGGACATGCGCCTTTGTTGAGACATATGGACATGCGCCTTTGTTGAGACATATGGACATGCGCCTTTGTTGAGACATATGGACATGCGCCTTTGTTGAGACATATGGACATGCGCCTTTGTTGAGACATATGGACATGCGCCTTTGTTGAGACATATGGACATGCGCCTTTGTTGAGACATATGGACATGCGCCTTTGTTGAGACATATGGACATGCGCCTTTGTTGAGACATATGGACATGCGCCTTTGTTGAGACATATGGACATGCGCCTTTGTTGAGACATATGGACATGCGCCTTTGTTGAGACATATGGACATGCGCCTTTGTTGAGACATATGGACATGCGCCTTTGTTGAGACATATGGACATGCGCCTTTGTTGAGACATATGGACATGCGCCTTTGTTGAGACATATGGACATGCGCCTTTGTTNGTCTGTCTCTTATACACATCTAGATGTGTATAAGAGACAGCTGCAGTGCTGCAGGCCGAGGTGGCATCACATTGTGTCGTCAAAACAACTCAGAGGAAGAAAATCGCTAATGATTACAATCCCAGCTCTTGTGGTGCTTCTTCTCTGATCTTCTTCAATTTTACAACAATTCTCTTTAACTTCACTTCTTGTTCACGTGTTCACTTCACTTCTTGACTTCTTGTTCACGTGTTAACTTCACTTCTTGTTCACGTGTTCACTTCACTTCTTGACTTCTTGTTCACGTGTTAACTTCACTTCTTGTTCACGTGTTCACTTCACTTCACGTGTTAACTTCACTTAACTTCTTCTTTAACTTCACTTCTTGTTCACGTGTTCACTTCACTTCACGTGTTAACTTCACTTCACGTGTTAACTTCACTTAACTTCTACTTTAACTTCACTTCTTGTTTGTATGTCTGCTACAAATCTAATAATCAATATTTGACACACTTCTACCTGTCCAATCGCTCTGAAATTTTGCACACTTGCGTAAAGTTTGAGACTATGCATGAATCAATTGACGGAATAAATGATTTTAAAAATTAAAAAAATGAATAATTTTGTCTGCTACAAATCTTATAACCAATATTTGACACATATCTACTTGTCCAATCGATCTGAAATTTTGCACACTTGCATAAAGTCAGAGTCTTAGAGACAATATATGAATCAGTTGACAGAATAAATAATTTTGAACATTTTAAAAAATTTTGAATTTTAAAAAAAGTCAAATTAATATTTTTAATATTTGAAAATAAAATTAGAAATTCATTGTACATGTGTAACAACAAAGACACTCGATTTTTCAGAAGTGTTGTCTTTAAAAAAAGTAATTTTTAAACGCATATTATTATGTATTCACTGACTTCATAGAATAGCTATGTTGTCTCTGTAAATATTTTTGAAAGTATTTTTCTGGTATCAGTAAAGTCGTGACGTAATTGACGTTGAATTTTAATTTATTATTACAATATGCCAATTGGATTATTAATTTTTAACAAGTATAATGAAATAAGGAACATAGACTGCACCGCTGTATGAGCATTTCATCATTAGAACAATGATGTGGTGTGATTTAGAGTTAGTTTACCATAAGTCCCGAATTTGGTCCTCTCCTAGACACTCAAGTCTACGCTTGTGAGAATAAATTCCATTTAACTTTATGAGATTATGTTAGCATTTTGTATTATGTTAGCATTTTTTGCAATAATGATTATGTTAGCATTTTTTGCAATAATGACACATTAATTCTTGAGGGATGCGTTGTTTATAACTCATTTGTACAAAATACGCAAAAATATGCTTTTGCCGAATTTTTTTCTCCTACGCGTCAGGCTGACCATAAAAAATTTTCCTTTGTCTCAAGAAACAAGTTAAAAGTAATTCAGCTCACACAGATATATGAACAGCTTAATAAACTGTTTTAGACTCTGTTCACTTTTTATCGCAGAGCTACTTCTATTTTTATTTCTGGAAAAAATTGCAATTGAATACAGATCCAAGGCGATGCTAAATCAATGAAGATATAAACTGTAGAAGATCGATGGAATGACACGGTAAAATCATCGCGTTGTGTGTACCACGTTGTAACTTAGTGTGAAAACACGGCAACAAAAAGTTTCTACAATAATTGAGGATAATTTCCAGAACTTTTCCTGGCTGATACCCTTTAATGCATTTCACAGGGCATTGCACATGGCATTACGAGTGATAATCACAGATAACACTTCGTGATTTGTACGCATATGGACACAGATAACGCGGGCAATAACTGGTAGATTAGTGTAAAAAGTACCAGCTAGCACATTGTACCACTAATACTGCTAATCGTAAAGATGCGCACGTAAAAATATTTGTGACTTGCTACACATGAAGAGGTGAAAACGCCTGTGTGGTTAACCTCGCGCGTGGTGATGTGGTAGACGCCTGCGTGGTTAACCTCGTGCGTGGTGATGTGGTAGACGCCTGCGTGGTTAACCTCGTGCGTGGTGATGTGGTAGACGCCTGTGTGGTTAACCTCGCGCGTGGTGATGTGGTAGACGCCTGCGTGGTTAACCTNTCATGGAGATAGGGTAGATGTGTGTCAAGTCTGTTAGTCCCACTCATGGAAATAAGGTAGATGTGTGTCAAGTCTGTTAGTCCCACTCATGGAGATAAGGTAGATATGTGTCAAGTCTGTTAGTACCACTCATGGAGATAAGGTAGATGTGTGTCAAGTCTGTTAATCCCACTTATGGAGATAGGGTAGATGTGTGTCAAGTCTGTTAGTCCCACTTAATGAGATAGGGTAGATGTGTGTCAAGTCTGTTAGTCCCAATCATGGAGATAGGGTAGATGTGTGTCAAGTCTGTTAGTCCCACTTATGGAGATAGGGTAGATGTGTGTCAAGTCTGTTAGTCCCACTCATGGAGATAGGGTAGATGTGTGTCAAGTCTGTTAGTCCCACTCATGGAGATAGGGTAGCTGTATGTCAAGTCTGTTAGTCCCACTCATAGTCATGGAGATAGGGTAGATGTGTGTCAAGTCTGTTAGTCCCACTCATGGAGATAGGGTGCATGTCTGCCAGTCATAGAGATACCTACGGTAAATGTCTGCTAGTCACTTATGGAGATAGGGTAAATGTCTGCTAGTCAATCATAGAGATAGGGTATATGTCTGCTATAGTCACTTATGGAGATAGGGTGCATGTCTGCCAGTCAATCATAGAGATAGGGTATATGTCTGCTATAGTCACTTATGAAGATAGGGTACATGTCTGCCAGTCAATCATAGAGATAGGGTATATGTCTGCTATAGTCACTTATGAAGATAGGGTACATGTCTGCTAGTGACCCTCCAGGAGAAAGGGTACAAGTCTATTAGTCCCACTATGATGTTAGGGTACAAGTCCATTAGCCTCTCCCATGGAGATAGGGTAGAAGTCTGGTATTGGTCGTTACTTATTGGTCGCTTACAGCGGTCTGCGCTACACACAATTTACCTGTCGTCAAGCAACGAACACATATGTTGATAACTTCATTCTTCAACATTCATGCTTCATTCACGAACGGTGAGCTGTTGCGCCAGAGCAGCATGGGCTCGTAAATCATTCTCTGGCAGTTTCAATGAAAACGCCGAGTGCCATTATTTTTCTACAAAATGGAACGTAACCAATGCATGTTGAAAACAACAATATGCATGTCCATAAATCTGATGAACGAGATTCATTCATGAAATATTGACCAATGATGTTTTTATATCGTTGCATAAAGATTGATTAATTGATGTCAGGAGAATAGAACGAATGTTCGTTTAGGAAAAGCTTTCTCTGAGCGATCAATAGTTGATATTTAGATAGAAGTTTATTTTGCCACTTAGCAATCACTGGTTACATGCCTTGCATATGCACTGTAAGAATACTTCGAGTAACGAAGCTAACAGAGCTAAGCAGTTATATTTATATAGCATGCCAGTTTTAATGAAATGTATTATTTATTCTTCCCTGTTTCAATCTTAGCTTTCGTGCTGACTATCGACCGTGTGACCCTCACGGCACGTGCAAGTGCTTGATATATTAAACATTTTCCCTTACCAAAATACTAGCCTGAACATAAGAATTTTTTTTAAGTTGCGACTCTGTAGTGAAGAAAGAAAAACTTCTTAAGGCTGCTGCTGAATGCATTAATGGGAGCTGATTTATTGTATATTGTATTAGAGAAAGTTTGAAATTAGTTACTAGCTAGTAAATATATTTGGCTATCGAAGAATAGAACATCATGATTATTCAGAAAAATGTATGGAATATTAACAATTAAAAATGATGTGCATATTATTCCAGCATGAATATTTACTAGTATGCTTCTTCATGTTATAAGTAGATTAAGATTAATTAATTATAAGATTAATTACGGATCTGTGGAGTCCTAATCTTGCTTCTTGGCACATTCAATGTACCTTTTATTTTTATTCAGCGTCTATGCAGAAAATCACTGACGCCTCAGTTACACGAGTATTCACGAGTAAATTACAAAACGTGATATTCGTTTGTATTTACGCTGTAAATACAAAAAATTTAAATGTATTTACAACGTAAATACAAACGTATTACATTGTATTATATATGTATTACGTTGGAAATTTTCAATAAAACTAATTCTCTGTTTTTTAGCGCATTTTCTCATTTATGGAAAAAATGCACTCGCCGTGTCCGTCCGTCCGTCTGTCTGTCTGTCCGTCCGTCCGTCCGTCTGTCCGTGACCTCAAGTTTTCGTCGACGAGAAAATGCGCTCTCTGTCACTCACTGCAGTGAATACAGAGTTATATTTTTTGAAGTTACAGCTGAAACGCTAACTTCAGACACGCCCTTGCGTCGTGTGTTTTTGGTCGCTACGTCTCTAGTCATTCCGCTATAAGGCAGTATAGTTAGCCTATAAGGAGGGATAACCCCTCTTGGTTATTTTTTTTTATTTTTTAGGTAATTCAAGGTAGAATATTCAAATAATCATAATCCAGATATTGAACCAATGGATATAATTTCTCTAAAGATTCATTTAGGATGAATCATGGCATCATGTGAAAGCTTTAGGATAGGAAGCAACAATTAAGGTAAAAGATGATCCCATGCAGAGCAGCCTCATGAGTTTTAACTTACGAATATAGTAGTAACAAATTTTAACTGATTTCAGGGCGTAATAAAGTTATTACTCACCAGCATATGTGAGAAGCTTCATTCATGACGGGATGTACATTTTCTGTTGGAATTTTTACCACAGCTGCGTGTTCCCAATTCGTTATCATTAACTGTTGAATCGATCTTTAAAAATCAGAGGAGTGTTCAGTATTAGCCTTGTTAGTGTTCCAACAGACATCGTGATATTGACTTCGACGCTTAAAATCGTGAGAGGTGCCAACAATGTGTTGCCAACATGCATGGCTGATACCAACATATTTTACAGTCATCATCAGTTTATTTAATTAGTCCCACTCATGGAATGGGAATGTTAGCCAACATATATACATTCACAATAAATACCAGTCAATAAATCATTTATCAGAAGCCAGTATTACAAAGAATTGACCCACAATATAGTACATATAAGTCACTTTACATGCTTTAGGCTAAATTATAAACATTTTATCATGTATCATAACCGCGACACTCAGCTAGAACACCTCTCAAGTACAGGCTAGAGAACGCAGTTCCATTTTAAGCTCACATAACACCTAAGCAAAAGTTTGACAAATTTCTAATACGATGCAATCAAGTGAACTACATGTATAAGACGCTTATATATGCGGAACAATTTCGAACTTCCCGCCATTTTGACGCGCTTGTTAGCCTGCGTATGGCATCGTCCACTGGATCAAAACGGGACATCCCATGTGCAGTGTCCCACCATCTCCACGAATGTTTCGTTTTCACGCACTGGCACCTAAAGTTTCAATTCAAGTGTTCACGCATCACTGACACATGAACTCCTCACGAACACGTGAGGGACCTCACGTGAGGGACAAAACACGTGAGGGACAAAACACGTGAGGGACAAAACACGTGAGGGACAAAACGGGACATCCCATGTGCAGTGTCCCACTACCTGCACGAATGTTTCGTATTCACGCACTGGCACCCAAAGTTGCTATTCAAGTGTTCACGCATCACAGACACATGAACACCTCACGCACCCACCACCAGCAGGCGTTTGCCCGCGTCGTGCGTGGCACGGCAGCGTACACGCAGCGTATCCATGATACGCGGCCGCAACACCGCTTATCCGCGGCCCTGGCTTGGTTAGGTCTCTCCGGTGACCCCGGCAAGAAATTGATCATGAGTGATTGGAATTGTTTTCATTTAATTTTAGAGTTTAAGATGTTAATCGAAATGCAAGATCATGTAAGTTATTTGCTAGTCAAAAATATTCATTGTAATGCAATGGAAGAAAATGATTCATCGCGGTTAAACACCGCTTATCCGCGGCCCTGGCTTGGTTAGGTCTCTCCGGTGACCCCGGCAAGAAATTGATCATGAGTGCTTGAATTTTTTTCCTTAATTTGCGAGTTTAAGATGTTTATCGAAATGCAAGATCATGTGAGTTATTTGCTAGTTAAAAGTATTCATCGTAATGCACTGGAAGAAAATTATTCATCGCGATTAAACACCGCTTATCCACTGCCCTGGCTTGGTTAGGTCTCTCCGGTGACCCCGGCAAGAAATTGATCATGAGTGTTTGAAATTTTTTTCCTTAATATGCGAGTTTAAGATGTTAATCGAAATGCAAGATCAAGTGAGTTATTTGCTAGTCAAAAATTTTCACCATAATGCTAGCGCAAAGAATGATCCGTAACATTGAAGGGAATTTGACCCGAGCAAACAAAGGCACTGAATGGTTTCTAATATTTACCCAACAATTATGCGTCGTTCGACGGCAGCACCTACGTACGTACATTCCTGAATTCCTTAAATAAATAATTGACCGCAAAACTTAGAAACCAATTTCCGGCCAAGTTTAGGAAACAAATGCATACACGTTTTTCGAAATTTTTTTCCGCGGATTCAACATAAAAAAAAACATTATTCGTTAAATAGCTTTACTGACCGCGACGGTAACCTAGATACGCCTGGTGACGGTAGGGGGGCTGTCGCAACCCGTGCCTGTAGCTCTGGGGCCACTGCCCACCATCATCACCTCCACCATCATCACCTCCACCATCATCACCTCCACCATCATCACCTCCACCATCATCACCTCCACCATCATCACCTCCACCACCAACTCGCCTGTCGCCAATTCTTGTACTTTTCTTGACTAGACTGGCCTTTTGATCAAATCTTTTCAACGGACGGTAGATTTAAAATCGCTTCTAGACTTCAGTTGTTCCGTAGGGTACGAGGCATTTTAAGACTAAATATATGCTCCTGAATGGCCTTGTCTAGTCTGTTCTTGAACGCGTTCATACTCGGAGCGTCAACAATATCTTCAGGGAGGCTTTTCACTACTATCAATACTATCTATCGCCTGTACATCATTGCTTTCGAGTATCTACATGTCTTCAAATGCGTGCCAATGTCACAATTATGTCCCGTTGCACAATGTTTACATCGCCATCCTAAGGCAAACATTACTGCGGCAAGAATACATCAGGGTTCAGCATCCTTTGAACACTCCTGCTCCATCCTTTAACGGCAACCTTACGTCTGGCGCTCGTGGCGAGCCTGCTACCCTGTAGAGCAACAAAATCGATACTCGTATCATAAATCACGCAAGAGCTATTCTCTATAAGTCCGCATGATTCCCAGTGGATGTTCCATCCTTAATTATATATCTTATAGTTATCTGTCTTTACAGTTTTAATGTACAATGCAGGTGAAATAACCCCCCTTGTCGTATCAAAACATTTGGCTCCTAACCTAATTAGCGCCGTTGTCGTACACAAGACTACCAAAGTGACGTCAGTAATGTTTCGTGATCGCAGGGGAAGTGTGTGTGCAGCACCCGTAGAGTTTGTAGAGATTCAATAAATCTCTTTATCGGTTACGGAACGATGAAGCCAAGATAGAGATAAAAACAAGGTTTGTAACCGATTAGTAATTTTAAAAGATGTTTCTCCGTTGTTTGAAGGAGGGGGTTTCATTGTTATTACATCGAGTGAAGGAGTGTATGGATTATCTCTGTGAAGTGTTGGCAAGTTTAGCCTCGTCACCAATACACGCTTGTCATCGCGCCTCCTTCGAGACATCGAGAACATGCTTGGCGTACAGAAGTTCTATAATACAAGTTTTGAATAGCGTATCCCTAAGAATTGTCTTAAGATATGTTTTTGTTGTTGTCGCTGGGCATCCTGGATCTGCTTGCATAGCGCTAGTCCAAAGAATTACTAATAGTGGCTTCTATTCCTGATAGTATTTCCCACAGCCTTCATCTCGTTCGAATTATGGTGCTGTCGTGACAAACACCGTGTTTTGGCAACAATGACACATGACAAGTGGCCTATTCAATGCGCCCAACGTTTCATGCTCTAAGATCTCCTTGTTCCAAAATTTAAATTTCGTTCTCTTGTATGACACAGTGACACTGTATACTATATTATAGTATCTGTCTTCGTGGCTAAACGAATCAATTCATTTCGATCACTAACTGACGGAAGTTCAGATATTGCCCGGCTAAAAATGGCTCGGCTATTACATGTCCGACGTGAAGTATTGAATAGTGAATGCCAGAATGGTGACCGTCACTGACCACAGGTTTTCGTTCAATGTGAAGCCTTCAGTGTAGACTCGACTTCTCACTGTGCACATCTAGACTGAGATTGTAGGTGCTCCTTAATTGGACATTAATCATCCGTGTCCCGAGTTACAGTCTAAACAGACAGCAAGACCGTAAAGTCCGTAACACGGGACAAGCAAGTTATTAACAGCAAGCAAATTATAAATTTAATTCTCTTTGTAAAGATTCGTAACAAAAAGCCATTGTTTGTGTCAATCAGATCTAATCATATATTCGTTTACAACTACCACTGAACCAAATGATGATCACAGTCTCAATCATACGCGAGTGTTTTTCTTTTTGGTAATCGAACCGATTAGAACGGGCCAATCAAATACTCCTTAACTTATCCAGTGCAAGATTTTTTCCTCTTAACTTCGTTTTAATCTCATAAAAATATACTCAAATTTATCACTAAACAAATTCGACCGAAGTGTGTGTGCTTTAGCGTGGTTATCCCTAAATAGACTATATCATTGATAGCCGATCGGCGCTGCCTTTAAAACTCCACAGCGATTTGTTCACAAGTCCAGTGTAATTAAGACTAATAAAGCTTATCATTTTTGTATCAGTCAACTTCCTTCATTAAGTTCACTTTCAAACTTAAAATATAGTTACTAAAAAACCAACAATTGACTTCATCCACAAAACTACAAAACTATTCATCATTTTTATTGTAAATTTTAACATCACTACTGTGTTTCAAGAAGCTTCCTGAAAATACATGGCATTTTCATGAAGTTTGGTGAATTTACTTGACGTTTCCATTGCTTTCAAATTATGGAAGAACCTTCCTTTGATATTAGTTTTGCTCTGCTTGTCAGTTCTGATTTATTCAATGGCCATTGTGAACTCTACGCATCAGCCTCGAGCTCTGTCCTATCTGACGTCTTGTAGCAAAAGGGATGTTTCATAAAACTGACGCTAATGTTTAACAAAACTGAGAGGTCTAATTGAATTTTCAATGTAAAAATCTAATTCTTAATCATGAGCAATCATATTTCCGGTCGGAATGTTTTTAATACATTAAAACGAAAGTAAAATTCTGTTCACTGTTCTGATCTCCATCGTATTAGACGATATAAGTAAAAACTCAAAATTTATAGTGTTTTTTTTTTGTATGTGTATTGAAATGCATTCTTTTGCAGTCATAAGCTGTTCACTTTACTAAACACAATAGGAACAAAGCATAATTCCTAGAACGGTCTGCATACATTATTCGGTTCAGGCCTTAGTGGCCTAAACCCTAACAAAACATAATTTAATTGATGCTAGTCCACGATATTTTCCCGGGAACCAATTTCTTCCCGGGAACGGATTCAAATAAAACACGTTTCTAAGCTTCATTATTTATTTACGTTGCAAGCTTTTTAAATAAAATAAGCCAGTTAAGAAATTATTAGGGAAATAGCATGCGGAATTACGTTTTTCCTTTCATTAAATAATTTTTTTCTTCGTCTTATGCCTAGTAATAATAGGTTAATTAGGACAGCGACAAGGAAAGCTTTGCGTGGACATGCGGGCCAAAGCTGCGCGCCATGCCACGGAATACCGCAAACAGGCACCCCTGACCTTCTCATGAACTTCAACACAAAATATCTATCATCATTATCTTAATGGACAATTAATCAATTGAATAATTTTTGTTCATAGTTTTGATTGATTTAGTCCTACACATAACTCTACTTACGCATAGTGGGCATAAATGTTGAATTGAATGACCTCGTGTGTGGTGAACTCCGGCATGCATTTGCTGGAATGTCATTCGGAAGCTGGAAGCGTTCTACACTTTCCTGAATTTATATCAATTGCTTCTCTGCTAATTATTTAAGCAACATTTATTAGTATCCGTAAGAGCTAAAAAATATGGGAATAATATCTAAAGACTAAACTGATTGCACAGCGGTATAATCAAATGAGATCTTAGCCAGTGGCTCACTTGTCGATGTAAGAGAATTTTTTAATTGAAGTAATCAACGTCTAAAGATATTGAATAATGCTACCGAAATAATATTCTGCATAGATATGAATAATGATATCTAGTTTCAATGTAATTCTGCCGTCTTGAATAACAAACGTTGTTTGGCAACGCTCCATGCTGCTAGACGAAGCGTCGTGCTTCTGGCAGCTTGACTTGCGCACCGAAATTCTTTCATCTCACTCACAATTACAGGAATGACTGAAGTGGGGAACGTGCGTGCTAATGTCACTCTTTGCTCAACAGTGAATTCCTTCACATTTTCAATTGATTGAGTGCTTTTTAAGGTGTACAAAGAAAACCAATGCTTCATTGAAAGCGTGCTGCAGCCTCACCTTCATAATAATGTAGGTTCTAGTCGTCATGTTACTTGGTATCGTGTGATGATGTGGTGTAGATGCTGGGCATCTTCCAGTGCCTGGACTAGCACCAGCGCCAGTCCAGGCAATTGGCAAGTGCCCTTGTTTACAATGTTTCCGATGACCTCTGCATCGTTTGAAATGCGTTGCTGCCTTGGCTAATTTACATTTCGTGCAAAAATGCAAGGCATAGGCATTTATTTACTAAAGAGATGCAAGTTCAGTAGTACCTGGATTATCTGTCGGCTGTTGATGCTGAATTTTGTTCTGAGAATGTTTCAGAGAACGTAAATATAGGAACCTAAAATTAAATTTGTTATGCGTGTCTAGTCAATTTATTTTACAGCTATTAAATGTTTTTGCGTTTTGGAGTTTGTTGCGAATTAGGGCGGCCTTGTTACTTATTTTCAGTTTTACGTTTCGTGGCAGCTCTCGTGCACGTTTAGTTTCCCGCAGTTGTTTATGTTTGCATTTTTTCATGCGAGTTGCCATAATTTATGCTTGTGTATTTTTCTTTTATTAATTAATGAATTTTAAGAGTGGTTGCGACCGGCACTTGCGAGATGTTTGAGTTACTCGTAAAACATATCACATTCAAGTGCGGTATTTTATTTCCAGTACGTTATTATTTGCTGATTTATTTTTGAAATTAGGAAAAGCGTTACTATGAATTGAATTACGAAATGCGTTGAAGTCCGAAACTTCAGGCGTCAAATTTTCACCATATTAATGTACTGAGTTGAGCTACTGCGTAGTACAGATGAAAATTTCTGAGTGAGTTTGGCGAGTTGGAGAACGTCGTTACCGTCGTTATGATTTACACGCGATGCTGAACTTGATGTTTGCAGTCTCATTAATAATATATTAACCAACTTGAAAGTATAGCAGAACGTTAGCAAAAGTTATGAATGCAATGCTGCGACAAACTTCTTTTTAATTTTATCTATCATAATGATTTATTCAACGAATAGATGATCTGGTTCACGTCTGGAACATTTGTTAAGGCTTGAATAAATTCAGTAGCGATTGAATTGAACTGCTCACGAGCTTGGCAACAACAAGGCTTGGAGTCTCTCATTTCTTTGTTTGTACCTTCCCTAACTTTGATACGGAGTTTAAACCTTTTGAAACTTATCGAGCTGCCTCATTAATAAATTCAGAATGGTATTTCACACGTCGGCTTTGAAACTATATGAAGATTTATTAATTTTGATCTATGCCATCAAATCAATACTGTTGGCTGGAAAGTTTTCCGGACTGAACCGTTAATTTAAATTGAGGATATATTAAATGTAGAATACTATCAAATACCGATTATTCTCGTTGCCCTAGTCGTGGAAAAGTCAAGTATTGTTTGTAAAGTGAGGTAAATTTCGCAACTACGACTAGTTATAACTTACCTGCATTGAAACAGCCATCGAGTAATTCGCTTGCAATGAATAAATGGGGAGCGCAGCCCTGCACCTCCAATTTTGTGCACAAATAAGCCCTGAATCGAACGCCTTGGATCTCTCCGGACATCCACCAATCAGCCGTGAACCACTCGGCTTTGTCTTCCTCCGGCCTCACATAGAACCTGCCGTGCACCACCAGGCCGCGGATCGAATCTGACTTTCGGGCATCTTTAAATTACGTAATTTTACATTCACCGCGTCTGAGGCTAGGTTTCAGATAGCATAGTTCTGTTCCAAAATTTATCGTCTTTCGACAAGTGGCCGTTCGACCGAGGGCTGGTTCGACCCACGGCCTAGATACGGACGGCTTGAAGTGTTGAAGGCTACGTTCCGGAAGGCAGGAATCATGATGGTCCATTACATCCAGGGCAGTGGTGGTCTTCGGCAGGCGACCCAAATAAATGCCCAGTTTGCACTGCCTTTTACATCTTCAGTATTTCAGTACGAATGATATTTTCACTGTAATATTTAAAGGCAAATGAATCGCTTGCTCTGCCTTTTTGATCGTCAGCATTTCAGTACGAATGATATTTTCACTGTAATATTTAGAGGCAAATGAAGCGTAAATATCGTCATTTATTTGAAACGATTGTTTGGCTGGTCAAATTCCAAATTAAAACCGCATGTACCGAAAAAATATTTAACAAAACAAACACAAACGCTTCTAAACCGCAGTTTAGTGAAGCATTCACGTAACTTGATTTTTAAATATATTCAAAAAAATAATTTCTCCATATCTCTCGATTGTGTCGGTATGCTAATCACTCGATTGTGTCGGTATGCTAATTACTCGATTGTGTCGGTATGCTAATCACTCGATTGTGTCGATATGCTAATCACTCGATTGTGTCAGTATGCTAATCACTCGATTGTGTCGGTATGCTAATCACTCGATTGTGTCGGTATGCTAATCACTCGATTGTGTCGGTATGCTAATCACTCGATTGTGACGGTATGCTAATCACTCGATTGTGTCGGTATGCTAGTCACTCGATTGTGTCGGTATGCTAGTCACTCGATTGTGACGGTATATGTTCAATAAACTTTACTCTTTCGACTATCGTGCGTCCATTATTCTTAATGTGTGAATTTCCAGGGGCTATAAAGAATAAAGGGTAGTGTGGTAATGAATATTTTACACGTAATTGAGTGCTACTTTTGTGAGGAGACGATGATAAATTCAAACGTAATTTACGTGAACAAACACGCACATTAATTGTTGTTTTGTAAGTGTTATTCTTCTAAAACTATCAATTATGCATGCCATAAAAATGCAGCGCTTGTCATACAGAAGCAGGTGTCAGTGCCAGCGTTAGAGTTGAATTACCCGAATAGTCGTAAATTTCCCCTTCTATGTATGACGTTAAATTACATTTCAGATTACACCAAGAAGTTGTTTCGCTGACAGCTTTTTCAGCCATAATTAAATATACGCGATTAATTTCTTACGTTCTGACAAATTTCAGCGTGCCATGTTGACTCTTGCATTGAAGTCTAAAGCTCAGAACACTGACGCTACGAAATAATGTAGTGCGTGTGGTGCGATGTGTTTTGCATCTTGTTAACTGTACCCTGCCTTATATTTCCAGAGTGCCACTTCGTTTCCTCAGTATGCCAATTTATATACACTCAGTATGCTATTCTCAGTTTCCCTCTACGTATGTATTCGGCACGTATACATGACGTGTACCCTGCTCGAGATTTACTCGGCATGTGCTCAGTGTATACTCGACGCGAGCCCAGCGTGTGTTCTGTGTGTGTCCCAGCGTGTTCCTGACGTAAGACCGATGTGTTGTTGACGTGTGCTTCACGCAAGCTTAACGTGTGCCCCACGTGTTTCAGAAGTGTTCCTGATGTGTTGTTTCTGGCGCATGCCCGACACGTACCAGACTTGTTCTTGACGTGTTGCAATCTTGTTGCTGACGTGTCCATATAACATGCGTTACCACCGTCCCCCAGGCTGAGGCTGCGAGTGGCTCTCTCTTCGTGGAGTGATTGCTGGAGCGGCAGTCTTCAGCGGCCTGCCTCTTGTCATGCCCATAGGACCTCCCAGCCAAGGGGGTAGTGGGCTCCTCCCTCCCCACTACCTCAGTGACCAACCCCAACGAGCTGGTGGTCGTCAGCAGCTGCCTTTACCCCGGGAACCCAACGCTGACGTTACCACCGCCTACAACAGCAGCAACACCAGCACCGGCTACAGTAACACCACTAGTGGCGATGACACCACCACCACCACCACGCCACCCTCATTTGACCCCTCAGGGGGCCTGTCCCCGAGTGCCCCCTTACCCCGCTGTGTGCACGGGCGCCCTCTGCCCCCCGTGACAGAGGCTGGTCTCCCTGCAGTGCCATCCGGTAAGCGCTTCTGCCCTTCACTCGCCTCATTTACCTCAATATTTAACAACAAATAATTCGATGTTCTTTATCAGTTTATTTTTCGTCGTTAAATTTATATGCCTTTGTATCCAAACTAAAAAATATTTACTCAATATTAACGGCTAATTATTCGATGTTCTTTATCAATTTATTTTTCGTCGTTAAATTTGTATGCCTATAAAGGCGCTATGCCGGTACACTTATGAATAAAGGCGCTATACCGGTACACTTAAAAATAAAGGTGCTATACTTATAAATACCGAAAGGTGCCATATAAATAACGGGCTATACGGGAATAAAGGTGCTATTCGCGCTTGATTTATTGGTCGTATTTACACCTTCAGACATAAGGTCCATATAAAATTGACTATGATAATCATTACGTTCGAGTGCTGATGGAGTGATGCTGCTTCTAATTTTGTGATGTATGCGTTTGTTTATGAACGTTTAAATGTTTTTTCACTTTATCATAATTTGCTGTTGTTATTATACGTCGACCGCTAAGACTATTTTCCATGTGTTGTAAGGCTCGAGTGAAAAGTGCTAACTCATAACTCTTATTTTAATTAAACTCTCACGTGGTCTTTAAAAGCCGTTATTGCGAAAAAGCAAGCGCATGGCGGGAGTAACTTTTGCAGTTTTATATAGCTGTGAAATTTGCCTCGAGAGCGCAAATTTAGCTGACAAACGAATTTAATTGCTAATTTAATAAATTTGATTTAATTTAATACGAATTTAATTGCTATCCGGAAACGCTATTAAACAAATCCGATTTGCTTCATGCAGAAATAATTAGCTTTGAAACTGACAATTACAAAATTATAAAGAGTTTTTTTCGTGCACTTCCACAATGCAAGTCTAATTATCGTAACTATATTTAAATGATTTTGTTTGTACCATTACTTTCTAGATGTTATATTCGAAGAAATTATTTTCTTCACTATCAAATTGAGAATATATTGCACTTCCACAATGTAAGTCTAATTACCATGACTGAATTCAACAGAATTTTTTTTTTTGTACAGTTGTTTTTTGTTTGTATTTGATGATATTTCGATATACATTTTGATGATATATTTTTTTTTGTACAGCAAATGGTGTAGGAATGTGATGACATTTTTGCTGTCGATCATATTTTGATGATATTTGATATTTTATGATATTTCGACATACATTTTGATGATATATATTTTTTTGTTTGTACAGCAAATGGTAACGGGCGCGATGGTGTGCAGCTTCATACACCGACAGCTGCGCCTGCCGCTGCTGGTGAGACTTGTTCCTCAGCTATACGAATAATAATACAGGCTCTTATACATGAAATATCCTCTCAATATAACTTCAAGTATTGCACCTCAGCTCTACGAATAATAATACAGGCTCTTATAAATGAAATATCATCGCAATATAACTTCAAGTAACAAGAAAAACCGCAATCAGCTCTGCTTGCCATGAATAATCTAGCTCTAAAATTTGTCTATTATGACTTGTCCATTAATTGTAGTACATTGAAGTAATATCAGCTGTAGACATAACCAAATATTGGTACAGTTAGGCAGAAATTCTTCATTTATGCGAGATTTTTTGTAAATTATTACTAAACGAAGAAGAAAATTATTAATAAAAAAGCATATGCCCTTGCCAGCGATCAAAGTTGCACTATTATATATATGGTTGTAACGAGTGCAAGTTGCTGCGTGCCACTAATAGAATAGAATAGAATAGAATAGAAGTGTCGGCGCTGAAGTAATAGGCCCATGGCCTGTTGCCAATTCTTGAACTTTTCGTGACTTGATTCACAAGGGATCCGGTCTTTGGAACCCGATCTTTCCATAACTGACGATTGATTGAGATAGCTGCTGGACTTATTGCCTGGTCCGTAATTTGCTAGGCATTTTAAGACTGAACATATGCTCCGGCATAGCTTCGTCTGGACTTATTGCCTGGTCCGTAATTTGCTAGGCATTTTAAGACTGAACATATGCTCCTGCATAGCTTCGTCTAGTCTGTTCTTCAATGCAGTGTCATTGCACAGATCAAGCTGTGCGGTTGTCTGTGCCACTAATGCACTGTGTCATTGTACAGATCAAGCTGTGCGGTTGTCTGTGCCTGGTATGCGCAGTACTGTGCGTGGTGGTGACCGTGACCACGACTGTACTCCACATGAACCGTCTCCAGACGCTGCATGAGTGCGAATACCTGCCTGATGCCGCGTCCTGTACCTGTACGCCCTACGCAGGCATCGCAGGCCCTGGACAACACAGTGCGTATACACTTGTATATTAACACATCTTATTATTATTAACACTTGTATATTAACACAGCTTATTATTGTTAACACTTGTATATTAACACAGCTTAGTATTGTTATACTACGCGGTGTAGCGTCCTGTACCTGTACGCCCTACGCAGGCATCGCTGGGCCTGGACAACACAGTGCGTATACACTTGTATATTAACACAGCTTATTATTATTAACACTTGTATATTAACACAGCTTATTATTGTTAACACTTGTATATTAACACAGCTTATTATTGTTATACAACGCGGTGTAGCGTCCTGTACCTGTACGCCCTACGCAGGCATCGCAGGGCCTGGACAGCACAGTGCGTATACACTTGTATATTAACACAGCTTTGTATTATTATACTTATCATTATAAGTTACACTTATTAGCAATGGTGCTCCAGCAGTACACTTGTAACTTGATATCAAGACAGCTTATTATTATATAAGGGATTATAAAGTAACATTATTAGCAGCGTTGCTCCAGCTATGGCTTGTATTTATTAATGATTGCAAGGTAATTTTTCCATAATATCCTTGTATTTATTCATTATCTTCTTTTACGCTCATATTCACGAGCTCTTCATTGCTTCTAATATCTCCATTGTAGGCACTAATGTATTTATAATCGTATTATAATGAGAAATGATTATCTTACTATTGCTCCTGCATCTGGCCCGCTTCTTTTTTCTGAAGTATTTATCTATGGCAAAAATGCATATGTATATTTGTACACTGTACATTTAAATTGTTGTTTACTACGCAGATGGCATTAATATATATGTACAATATTTACACATTATACATTTATATTGTTGTTTACTACGCAGACGGCATTAATGTACATGTAATATATATGTACGTTGTACATTTAACTTGTTGTTTACTACGCACATGTACATGTATAATATTTATACATTATACATTTAAATTATTGTTTACTACGCAGATGGCATTTATATATATATAATATTTGTACATTGTACATCTAAGTTATTGTTTACTACGCAGATGGCATTAATGTACATGTAATATATATGTACATTGTACATTTAAGTTATTGTTTACTATGCAGACGGCATAAATGCATATGCAATATATATGTACGTTGTACATTTAATAATATATATGTACGTTATACATTTAAATTATTGTTTACTACGCAGACGAGCGGTACGTGTTCTCGCACGTGCGCTCGTGCCTGGTGATCCACGGGCCGCTGTACGCGTGCCTGCGCGCCATGTTCGGCCTGTCCGTCATCGGCATCCTCGTGTCCATCTTCTCGTGCATGCTCGTGTACCAGCTGCTGAGGTGAGCACTCAGCTGGTGCTCGTGTACCAGCTGCTGAGGTGAGCACTCAGCTGGTGCACGTGCTCGTGTACCAGCTGTTACGGTCAATAACACATAAGTCGCCAGTCAGTACATACTGTACATAACTCGCCGCTTGTCTAAAGACACCGTACAGTACCTATAAACCGTATAGTACCTATAAAGTACCTATGAAAGACACCTATAGTAAAAGACACCGTATAGTACGTAGTCAGAACTTAACGATTCGTTGGGTTCAATTGCCGCTTGAAAACTACGAAGCGGTTTTAATGTCGCTAGCGTTTAGTGGTACAGTTTATTTATAAAAAAAAATCATTTATTTTAAAGACCTGCGACATATGTGCTGAAGTGACATTAATTGTAAAGCTGGTCCTTACGATGTGACCAGCAGCGAAACAACTTTTCCTGAAGTGAAGGATAACTGAGGTATTCCTCGGTAGTCATACAGATAACAATTTTTTCGTGGTTTACTATATTCATGATCGCAATGGATTTCAGATAAAAGAAATATCGATCAAAGAAATGCAGTACAAGCGTATACGTTAGATTTTTAGTGACGAGACATGTTCTTCCTAATTTGGGTTTCAATTAAACTATGTGCATTAAGCACCCCCCTTAGCCCCATTATATACACAGTTAGAAAAATTACCGTTAACGGTATTACCGGCGTTTCAGTGGCCGGTCGGCACGTGCAAAGAAACACCGTGTCACCGTTTTTATTCTCATTTAACACTAGAAATCCGTAAAACATCTGATAAAAACGGCAAAACAGTTTATTTTCACGGGGCGACCGGCCACTAGAACGCCAGTGGGGCCGTTTTTTCACCGTTTTTTCTAACATTGTAATACAGTAACCAACTGTAAACACCCCCTTGTTATTGAAGCCATGATGACAATGATCCATTACCGCCGCAGCCACGAGAAGAAGAAGATGTATTGGTCGCAGCTAGAGTCTCGTCGCCGTCAGCTCTACCGCCGCCCCTACGCCCTCACGTCACCAGGGTCAGGAGACCTGACACGTGACGGAGGTGAAGCCCTCAGTGCCATCACAGCCACTACCCGCCTCGCCCCCGACTGCGTCTGCTGCAGCGACGACTATGGTTTCCCCACCTCCATAACACAGGAGGCCCTCTACCCCTACGCCTTGTGGGACACCATCGATGAGAGGTAGGTGCTCTACCCCTACGCCTTGTGGGACACCATCGATGAGAGGTAGGTGCTCTACCCCTACGCCTTGTGGGACACCATCGATGACAAGTGAAGTAATCTTGTACTAGCATTAATGTCGCTCGTTGGCTTGTATCGCAAACTATTCTGATGTAAACTACTGACCAGAGGGAGCGTTGCGCTCGAGCTTTCTGTGGGGTATTGTTCGTGATGGTGTAAGAATAACATTGGTTATGGGGCAAGAGAAGCGTTCGTGATGCGGTAAGAATAACATTGGTGCTAACATTCGTGATGGATGCTCGCTTTGTCCTGGGAGTGTTGCAGGATCACGGTGCTGAGGTTTGAAATATCTACGCACAAGTCGTGTTTCGTGTGAACAATCAGCGTAGGGTGTCGAGTGCCGTAAATAACTCAAAACTCAAAAAAGCCAACTTGAGAGGTTGTACTTCAAAAACAATTTTCTAAAAAAATAAATTCAGTCATTAGTAAGCAGCTGGTGGCCTTAGGGTCGTCATTATTGCTCGTGGAAACCAATTTCTTGTACAGGCAATGAGCAAGAAAAGAGTTGGAACTCGTAGCTTTTAAATATTGCCTAATATAGAGTAATCGAACAAGTCATGTAACAAGTGCCTAGTGGTTACAATTCAGAGTACCAAGATTGGCGCAGAGAGGCGTGGGTTCGATCCAACTCTGCGCGTCAGTTTCTGGTCAGAATCGGCGAGGAGGCCGGGCGGTTAAGCACAGCAGAATTGTAGCAGTGAGTTGCGAGTTCGAGACCGCAAAATGCTGTGAATGTTCTGCGATGTTAAGAATCGGCGACTGGCCTACGGCCTAATAAACGCTGAAACCGCTATTATTATTATTATTATTATGTTGTGCAGGTGTTGGTCGTCAGGCGTCCTGAGCCCCGAGGCAGACACGCCTGGCGGGAACGGCGCGCGGTCTTTGCTGCTTCACCTGCACCACCCGAGCTATGCTGCCGGGTCAGTGGTGCTGTTCCTCAGTGATGACTGATAGTATAGTATACTAAGTATAGTATAAATAGTATGGTATAGTATAGTATCGCATAGTATACCGTAGTATAGTATAGTAAAGTATAGTATACCGTAGTTTAGTATAGTATAGTCTAGTATACCGTAGTATAGTATAGTAAAGTATAGTATAGTATACCGTAGTTTAGTATAGTATAGCATAGTATACCGTAGTATAATATAGTAGAGTATACCGTAGGTTTGTATAGTATAGCATAGTATACCGTAGTATAGTATAGTATACCGTAGTATAGCATAGTATAGTATAGTATCTTCGGCATTGAAGAATAGGCCTGGATAGGCCTGTCGCCGATTCTTGTACTTTTCTTGACTAGACTGGCCTTACGGACGGTAGATTTAAAATCGCTTCTAGATTTCAGTTGTTCCGTACGAGGCATTTTAAGACTAAACATATTGTTGCCGGAAGGCATCTGACCTTTGATCACTCAACCAGTCTGTGTTTTAATTCATTATTTTTCAGTACCGTCTAACTCAATTTAATTATTTCCATTTTAGTTCAGAGTGATTTATTTGCACAACTAACGACAGTCGCGTTCAATTCTGTTCTGTCATTTAGTAACTAGCAGCCACTGGCATTCCGTGTATTTGTGTTTAGTCTGGAAGTGCAAACCTGGTGTCACTGTCACTCTAGTGTCTAGTCCTACCCTGTGCTCCCTATAAACTAAGGTTTTGGCCTAGAACAGCCAACAGTACTCATAACCCTTATCAGTGGAACTGCCAGTAAGCCCACTGATCAATGCCACACTCTTCACTTGTTTCATTTGTTTATGTTTTGCTGTACTATCCCTAAGTATACTTTTAATAGAAAATTCATTCATTTAAAGTCTACACAAGATTAATAGCTTCCACTGTTTAACTCTGAAGTGGACAACGGGTTTGTCCCACCCGCTAGCACGGTAACAATATGCTCGTGATGCAGTCGTGTTGCTTACACTGCTGCAGTGGTGTTGCTTACACTGATGCAGTCGTGTTGCTTACTCTGCTGCAGTGGTGTTGCTTACACTGCTGCAGTTGTGTTGCTTACACTGCTGCAGTCGTGTTGCTTACACTGCTGCAGTCGTGTTGCTTACACTGCTGCAGTCGTGTTGCTTACACTGCTGCAGTCGTGTTGCTTACACTGATGCAGTCGTGCTGCTTACACTGATGCAGTCGTGTTGCTTACACTTTTTTCTTACTTGCTTCCGGCGTAGCGCCAAAATTCTTACTTAAAAACTCGGGCAAATATACATTTCATACAGCAAGTTCTTCAACGAGAGGTTAATGGCAAACAGATTTAAAGTGATGACGTTCATGCTTATATAGAGTTCAATTACCTGAATTACAGAAAAATAAATAATGTGACCTTGAATAATTTTACATTTAGCGACTAAATTATTATTACATCCATTTAATTTAAATGTTTTCTTGAATAACTCGGAAGTTAATGTATGAGCCTGAGATTTGATTGAACTAAGCAGTATGTAATTGGGAAAATAACACTACATTTTCAGAACAAAATGTAATTTCAAAGCGTTTTGACATGCAAAAATTTCCCAACACCTTCAAACAAAATTATTCGTTCAGTTGGGAAATACCTGTTAACATAGTTGTGATAATAATAATCAATATACGTTGCGATATTTGATCTATTATTTGATTATAAAATATTTGATCTATTCTATTCTATTCTAATGGCATGTCCTTTCACCTTTATAACTTCCAGCAGTCTCTTTCTGTAGTGTTTGATGAGATTCGCAGTGGTATCCTGTTAGATATTTAATATAACATGCCGCAAAGAACGTAGCAAATTCATTGTACATTTCCTGCCGCAGGGGCTGCGTGGAAGACGGAGTACGCCAGCACCCTCATCACTCCGGCGTCCTGCTAAGGCCCTTCATGTCCCGGGGCTTGGAGGGGCGTCTTGGCTTCCGACATCCCCGCGGCAGCCGTCCGCTATCTGATCCTGGGGTCGCCTTGCATCTGCCTCCTTATCCTCCCCCTTCCTTCCCCGAGGCCTTCATGCCCATGGGGTACCCCGACGCGTTCCCTGGATATCTCTGGGGCCCTCCTCCTCCTTATTCACAACCCACCTCAACCGAAAATATTGCCAACGTCACCACCATGGCTGGCGAGTCCATGTCGCCGTCACGTGGAGGAGACACTGCACCGTCAGGTCTTCGTCACGAGGGCTCGTCCGTTCTCATGTCCCCTGCTCACCGGCCCCCGACTCTGGCTGACCTCATGAGAGGCCCCGCCAGTCCCCCAGGAAGAGGACTGACCATGAGTGGCTTAGCCATCAGCCATGAGGCTCAGGACGTGACCTCCCCAAGCCGTCCTCTTGGCAGGCCCCCCCGCGCTCGTCATAAAAAGAAATGGGACGTTATCCCCAGCAGTGAAGGTGACGTCGTTGACTCTACCTCTCACGGTACAAATTCTCTACCTCATAGACATAGGGACAAGAAACTAACTTTAGGACAAGTCAAGTCTCTCGACGACGTCACTGAACACAAGCGCGATGAGCGCGTCGACACCATATTTTGTGATAGCAAAGACATAAATTCCTTTGCGAAAATCCAGAGAGAAATAAATATTGATAAGCCAGGCTCGAAACATTTGAAGAGTGTGAGTGACCCAAAGTCTGTGTATAGTACAGGCAAAATGGATCCAGAATCAGAAATATACTTCGCTGACGTGTCGTCTTGCGTGTCGATCAGACCTGACAGTGAAGAGGTGATGTATTATTCAGACCCCACCAGCTCTGGAAGTCACCAATACTCCATGCAGCGGCAGATTTATATTGACCCTTCAAACACGTACCCTGATAACCTTACATCGTCACGCGCGTCGTCTAACGTGTACGAGCTGGTGAGAGAGGCCAGCGAGGACGATGAAGATGTAGGTTCTCACCACACGTCGGATGACACGATGATCGTCCATACCTCGTCCTCGAGTCCTAGCTTGACGGGGGACACCGAAGCCGGGGACACTGAGAACACTTACAGTGTCATATCCCCGGCCACGGAGCCCTTGAGTGTCGAGTCTTCCGTAGGGATGGAAGTGGACGGCGGGCCTTGCAATACTTCCTCCTCCCCAACTCATCCTGTATTTGAGAGAACCGATTCTACATGTTCTGCCAAAACTAACAATGTTTCTGTTAATAACGTCATCAACGAAGATAGTAGGAATGCTAATGAGGAAAAACTTATAATAGGGAATTTATCGCCCTCAACTTCTGAAGAAACAGTTACCTCAAGCATTAGTAACCTGAACCTGCACCATCCGCTTCACCCAGTACACCACGCGCACCATCAGGCCTTCCATCATCATTTGACCCATCATCATCATTCCATGGACGCTTCTCTCACGAGTATTGGTATTGGCAGAAAGAAAAGAAGCAAAAGGCATGAACCACGAAACGAAAAATGTTCTAGCAAAAGGTGCAGTAAAGCCAAACTAATGAAGCCTAGTGAAGAACCTTTACACGAAGTTGTGCACGACTCCACATCTAGAGACTCAAGTCTAACTCTTGAAGCCAAAACGCCAGCCAAACACAAGCTCGACTCAACTTTTCCCAGTAAACCTTATTCTACAGATAAGCCCACCATGAAACTGAAACAGCATCGCCTTCGAAAGCATCACCCTAACCACCACCACCACCATTCAGACGTGCCTTTACAGTCATCTTCATCTTCGTCTTCAACAAGTCTGCCATATCCTGACATGGCAAAGCCAGAACAACTGCAGGATCCCAACGGCAACGTCTCTAAGCCTGCCACTAATTGTCATCTTCTTGACGTGAATTCCGTCACTGTGGCTGAAGAGAAAACGAGTCAAAAATCGACAAGCGGGATGGGCTCAAGTAAAAAAAATGTTCCTACATCGAATGAAAACAGCAAATCCAACCCTTCTAATTCATCAAATATTTTTTCAAAGAAACCCAGTTCCGACAGTAAGGGAATCACTTCACCCATAAGAAAGCCTCGCTCAAATCTGTCCCTACCTCTTCGTAAGCTAAGCGCAGCCACAGTTGCTTCTGAGGCGCCCACCATCTCATCCGCTGCAAAAAGAACCCCAGAGGCGATGGTCGAAGACAAAAACAATATCTCCCCTTCAAAAGACAGAGAAACACGTAAAAAGCGATGTAGTGAAAAAGCGAAAGGTGCACAAAAGTCATGTACTCAAGCGAATATTACTCGGGAAATATCAAGTGATGATTTGATAGCTACCAAAGATTTGAAATCTGATTCCAGACAGTCAACAAACAGTGAAGCAGACAGCAATTTTTTTAAGAGAACACGCAGGTTAAAGCCAGAGGTAGCGATAACTAAAGCTGTAGTCACGCAAGAGTTGAACACTGCGCCATTAGCTCAACAGCCTCCAGTGAGTGTATCTGCATTGCTGGACGACTCGAACGTCGCATCTGATGAACCTGGCCACCCCACGCCAGCAAGTCTGGTGCCACAGCAAGATGAAGTTCCCGATTCTGCTCGTCGTGCGCCAAATGTTCATCATTTGTTACAAAACCTTAAGTCTGTTAACGTATAATGTTTTCTGTGTATATTCGTGTAGACTCAACACATTGTCAATTATTCCGATGATTCTCTTGTCCTAGATGTGAATGAACAGAGTTTAACTGATTTTTTCGCGCGAGAAGGTTATTTTTAAAGTGTGTGTTCCATAGGCGCCGCTGTGTAGCACTTGTTTTTCATTTGTTATAACATATTAAATGTTAGTAATTGATGAAAGTTCACGAAATCCAATTTAATGAGCGTTGCCGGGTGAGCATTCAAAAGGTAAATTTCGTTATTCCGAACCAGAGAAGTCCCGGGGTGGTCGCGTGGATAAGATGTAAGATTTTAAAAGCGGATTGCGAGTTCGAAACCCTCTGACAGCTGTGAAATTTCTTGTCGAAATTATTGATGTGAGCAAGTGATTGAGCACAGCGCCATCGAAACATTGAGTTGCGGGTTTGAAACCCGCATCTAGCTGTCAACATTTTACGAAGACTAAAATCTGTGTCCTAAAAAGATGGCCTAACCATTTATGCTGGGGTCACCATATCACATGAAAAGCCGGCGTCAATCGTACAAAGAACTAAAATAATTCTTCATTGTTTCGATGAATTTCTGCAGATATTTTTGTCGTCCTTGTTGTATAATTACAATTATTGTTTGTATAATTATAGTACGGGTATTTTGTTAGACACGAGTGCCAGAGATTCTCGCTCGTTTTCTTGTCTTAATGTTAGCTGACGAAGCTCTCTTCTTAAATCCTACAGACTCGTCTCGACGTCTACTTCTTAATTTAAAGGAGTTATTACATAATTAATAAATGCAGGAATTATTTCCATAATTACGTTATCGCTGGCAAGACTTTTAATGCAGCGCATAACGACCTCTGATATAAAATATTCGCTATCATATATAGAATGTTAACCCAAGCCCAATATAATGTTAGTGTCAGACCCACTGAGGCTTTGTTAAACGTTTGCTTGCAAGAATTCTGCAATACTTAAGAATACTGCAGCATTTTGCTAATGTTGATTACTGCGCTTATGGTGAAACTTTCGACTGCATAGCGTATCTTGATTTATTCGTTGATGAGCTGAGGAATGACGATTCTCATTAAACGTGTGCCGAAGATTGATAAAACGAAATGTAACTTAAATTTTCAACGAATCAAGTTACTTCAGCTTGATATTTAGATCGTTTTGGGACTTTTTTCTGGGTTTAATATTCCATGTCTGAGTGTCATCTCATCCGACAATTTTATAATTAACTACACAATCCTGATCCTTTAACCTGAATTTCTAATAAAATGAATTTTGTACGTGCAAGAAAAGTGAGTAAAGCTGAGCATATGATGCATGTGATCGTTGTGGCGTATACACATGTGTTCTGATGAGATGTTCTGGCTAAGCCAATCATGGTCAGTCCAAATGTTCTAATGAGTGTTTGCTGCGAGACAAGTTCTGTTAGTAGCTGCCATATACACATGTGTTCTGAACACATGTATACACATGTGTTCTAATGAGTGTTTGCTGCGAGACAAGTTCTGTTAGTAGCTGGCATATACACATGTGTTCTGAACACATGCATACACATGTGTTCTAATGAGTGTTTGCTGCTTGCTGCGAGACTAGTTCTGTTAGTAGCTGCCATATACACATGTGTTCTGAACACATGTATGCACATGTGTTCTAATGAGTGTTTGCTGCGAGACGAGTTCTGTGAGTAGCTGGCATATACACATGTGTTCTGAACACATGTATACACATGTGTTCTAATGAGTGTTTGCTGCGAGACTAGTTCTGTGAGAGGCTGGCATAATTAGGAGGCACACTATAGCTTGTTTGCCAGGTGAGACCAGCCAACGCACAGGTGTAGGCGTAATATAAAAAAAATATAACTCAGTACTCACTGCAGTGAGTGACACAGAACGCATTTTATTGTCCGTCCGTTCGTGGAGTCACGGGCAGACAGACGGACGGACGGACATGACGAGGACAATAGCACCTTTTTTCCATAAATGAGAAAATGCGCTAAAAACAAGCAAGCGAAAATCCAACAGCCATTACCGACTCTCACAACATCACTCGCGCAGCCTTCAAGAAACAACATAGCAGTCCATAAATTAATGAATTGGTCGGAACTGCACTTCAGCAACAACGTGTTTGGCTAGATCCATAATCCGCTTTAACAATAAGTCGCTTATTAACTCATCAAAATCTTCATTAGTCGGATTGTAATATTTATTTTGTTCATCTGTGCATACGTATGAGAATTGAGGGTAAAGATGTACGCGCTTATTTATAACGTTTCATGTCTGACGAGCGTGTGTAACTCAATGCACTGCATTGTAATTCCGTTCATCAGTGTCTGCAGTAAATATAAATCTCACTTTGCCCCTCGATCGTAAAATTTGCATTAGTAGAAAGGAACACTTGGCTGCAATTATGCAACGAGTAACAGTAATGACATTACATTAGTAATGATAGTAATGACATTAATGTAACGAGTAACAGTAATGACATTATATAGGCACACGTGTTACTCCTAGCTGAGCAGTGTTGTGATGACGAGCTCTCTTGTTCTGGGGCCATACTTTCAAAACTCGCTAAGTGAACGTAAGTACTTACGCTCTGTTTTTTTCTTACCTATGATTGGTGGATTTTGCTTGAAAGGCCGTCAATGATTGGCTGATGAACTTACGGTCTCTTAACTTTTTTGAAAGTATAGGCCCTGTACTGTACCGGCCAACTCCCACCGTGCCATCTAGAGTGTAAGTCTTTGTTCCAGTGAGTTAGTCTTGAACTGAGTCTTTAGAATGAATTATAGCGTTCACTTTTTTATCGCACTTTATAAAGGCCTTTTCTAAGCTTATTATTGCCCATGGTAAGTGCGAGCAAACTGCCACTTGAGTCGAGTGGTTAGTACTAAAATAGCTCCTTTGTTGCTTTTGAGAGGCCCCTTGAATGTAAACAGAGTGTAGAGTAGTTACTCTGTTGAAAATTTACTGTTTAATTGTTTAAACCGAATGTCACTTGCCCCGACGTGAACTCCATGCACCCGTGAATTCCTGAACCGCGTTAGTGCCGTACTTTTCAATACGATTCTCAGCTTCATGTAGCAGTAGTATATTATGCAGGCAACTCCAACGCATATTTTATTTGTTTTCTAACTATTCTAAGTGTTGATGCTTCAACATCCGTGAAGAGTATACACTGTTAGAAAAAAACGGTGAAAAAATGGTTCCACTGGCGTTCTAGTGGCCGGTCGCCCCGTGAAAATAAACTGTTTCGCCGTTTTTATCAGATGTTTTACGGATTTCTAGTGTAAAATTAGGATAAAAACGGCGACGCGATGTTTCTTTTCACGTGCCCACCGGCCACTGAAACGCCGGTAATACCGTTAACGATAATTTTTCTAACAGTGTAGCAATTCTTGCTCAGCCAATATCACATTACTTACCAGGCGCTGTTAGCTTTGACCTGTGACGGCAACTGACCAAACTATCTTCGTACCAAATACTTCCGTACCATGAGAAACTATGTCCCTCCTTCGCAATGTATTAGTATATTGTATCGCGTAGTCATAGAGATAGGACTGAGTTAGAGCAGTGTTCTCGTATCTAGCAGTGCCAAAACATGTAAATCAAGTTTCTTAATCCAATAACAAAAGCCAAAATTAACATCTAAAACTTTAATCTCCGAAAATTAGCTTTTTTATAACATATTCATTGATTGGTGTCATATTACCCCGACCCCATATACAGATTTCTTTATAAGTATTAGAACAAATTACGTCTGATGTTTTCTCGTACAGGACATATCTTTAACCCGGAAAATCTTACCATAAATTGCATTTGAGATCACACGTGTGTTTGTGGCAGCGACCTATTTTTACAAGTTATTTACATACAGCTTATGTTCAGTTGAAATCAAAATCTGTTCCATAAATGATGAACAATTAAGTAATTCTTCCATGAACGATGGAAGGTGTGTTCGCTGCAAGACTTGGACTGCATGCAGCAACAAGCTGCGACACGTTCATATCATGTACCGTTCTGGGGTCATACTTTCAAAACTCGCTAAGTGAACGTAAGTACTTACGCTCTATTTTCTTGTCTATGATTGGTGGATTTTGCTTGAAAGGCCGTCAATGATTGGCTGATGAACTTACGATCTCTTAACTTTTTTGAAAGCATGGGTTCAGTTCACGTCTTGCGTTCATTTGTAGCGTGCAATATTGTTGAGGTGAAACAACATTTTACCGTTACGGAATCCCTTCTCATAAATCTATCTTGATCCATTAGCTCCTATTTTCAAAATAATACAGGTTAGTGGTCTTAGAAATCCTAAAACATCGATTATTCTCCGATTATGCATTACTTTTTGCGCCACCATTCGTTACAATTTTCTGATTATAAGATTTACTAAAAGGGAGACGAAGAGCATCATGCAGACTTCATTCATAACCTCTGCTCCCTTTAATCTTACGGTTGTCAGTAAAATAAATTTATCCACTAGTATCTCTAAATGTTCTGATCCGTTCGTCAACTCGTCTAATCGTTGTATGTCTCATTCGTAAATACAATTCGTACAATTCCATTCGTAAATACAATTATTAAGAATGCAGTGGCACTAATAATTCAATGTTTGGAAAAAATACAATGGTCATAGAGACGGTTAATCATTAATGTGGCCGGCACTACCCTTTATCAGTATGTATGATCTAAGATAATTTTGACCAAACTCATATACTCATTCATAAGGACATTTCCTACATGTTCGACAATATTCGTTTTAGTGTTTTGCTACTTGTTGTACATACGTGAATTTTTCTGCCATACATTTACTTAATAAATTCGTATTCCTTTTAGCAAGAATATTTACTTATCCAACTTAATTAAGTATCATAAATTTACTAGTGAAATGACGCCTCCTAATCTCTGGCAATATTATATTTACCGATGAAAAACCTATGAAATATTATTTATTATTTGTCGTCTATACTAAATGATATTTGTGTTGTAATGTATTGTTTTTATTCGCATTTAATTGCGAAATTCTTAAGAGTATTTAGTTATATTTGCGTGCATTTCATTGGTTCTATTCATGTAAGAAACAAAGTATAAGTGCAAACCAAGATTAAAGCGCCATGTTAACATGGCTATAAATAAATACAAGAGTTTACTGTCACTTCGCAAACGTTCATGTTAAAAGCCTGCATGTTGTGTAATCCATTAACTTAGTTATTATTTCCGGAGTTAATTCTGCTAACTTTATGAGCAATTTGGAGCCCGTTGTGCAGCTTTGCTTACTAATTAGGATTAGAAAGGTGACAAAATAATGTCATTTTTGTGTGTTCAAATACAACTAGAAGCAGACCATTCGCTTATGCGAACTGTCACCTGCGACCAAACATAGAAACCTAAACGTGAATACAAAAACTAATTTAGCATATAACACAGTACGTTCACTGCGTTATGAATCTCTGCATTCTTCCATGACAAATGTGGTCTATGCAAAGTCATATGTTTCCAGTTCCATTTGAATTGTTTTTAATTTCTCTGCCTTTCAGAGTGCGGCTGGAACATTTCACTTGGTGATTTCGATTTATTAAGCTCTACTTCCGCTCGATACAGCAAAAGTAGCTAAATCGATACTTTTGTATGCCATATTGTTAAGTACAAAAGTCTGTGTCTTTCTGTACTCCATTGACGTTCGATTTATTTTTTACTCTGCGTTCGATTTCTGCGTTCGAGCCATATTGTTAAGTACAAAAGTCTGTGTCTTTCTGTACTCCATTGGCGTTCGATGCATTTTACGAAATGTGAAAGTTAGCCGTGCAGGTAATTGTACAGCTGACATCGCAGGTGTCCATGCTCTGATAAGCTACTTCCCTGTGAGTTCGAAATGCAGCCGGTTTCACATCACATGCCGTCGACTTATGTAGATAAATTTTATTCAATTCAACGTCAGCGTTCAATATAACTACAAAATCAATGGCACTAAACCACGTTATAAGTCTTGATACTTTCGATTTCCAATTGAAACAGAAAATTTGCACATAAATTACTTCACGGTGGATTATGGCCGCCAATAAAAACGACTGCAAATGTTTGGCTCTGATTTCATAAGCAGGGACGAAATTTTGTAATAAGAATTTTTAGGCTGCCTAACTTTTATGCATGATAATTACGGAAATTTTTTGATTATATGCTTCACGCGAGATGAGAAACGAGGAAGATAACAGGATATAAAATTAATAAGATATTCAAATGAATGTCCGGCACTCGCTGAGTCTGATAGCTGGTCGCATTATAGTCGTAAAAGTTAGGTATATATAGTTAATATAAATGCATAATACTAAGCATACTATTTAACATGCCCTTTACATGAACATGCCAGCATGTTCACACCAAGCGTCCAGTTCTAACGTCACTATAAAGCTAATGAGTTAATCATTCATATCATAACATAACATAGTGATGTCGGCGCTGAAGAATAGGCCTGATGTGGCCTGTCGCCGAATCTTATACTATTCGTGACTTGTTCACAGGAGGTCTAAAAACAGGTCCTTTTTCCTGATCTTTTCAAAACTGACGATAGTTTGAAAAAAAGCTACTGATAAGAACAATGTGGGAATTTTCACGATCAAAACAATGCGTAAAATATCGTTTTTAAAAATTTCAATTACAACATCTCAAAATAATTTAAATTAGATTTTGCAATGATGATTTAATACGGAGTTACGTTAACAGTGCATTACATCTATGTTACGTCGTGTCACAGTGAACAGTGCACATCAAACATGTTACGTCGTGTCACACAGAACAGTACATATAGAATAATACGTCGTGTAATAGTGCATATCAAACTTGTTACGTCGTGTCACAGTAAACATCAAACATGTTATGTCATGTCATAGTGCACATCAAACATGTCACGTCGTGTCACAGTGCACATCAAACATGTCACGTCGTGTCACAGTGCACATCAAACATGTTAGACTTTTCAATCATTACTCTCTCGTTGCAACCATGTCTTCTCATACTGTAATCATGCTGTTCATTGTTCTTTCCGAGGTGAAGTACTTTACACTTGTCAGCATTAAACCGCAGCTGCCACGTATCATGTCACGTCGTGTCGGCCGTTCGGCGATGTGACCAAATCACGTGTCATGTCAACTTAAAAATTAATTAAGGGCTTTCGAATCAAAATTTTTTAATGCAAAAATTTAAACATGTTAAGAATAGAATAGAAGAATAGAATAGAAGTGTCGGCACTGAAGAAATAGGCCCATGGCCTGTTGCCGATTCTTGAATTTTTCGTGAAAACTGGAAAAAATAAATTTTCCTGGTTGCTGACACAATTACAAGAACAACACGTGTTCCGGGATGGTATTGGGACTGGTGGTGATTTATTTCATATCTTTCCGGCGCACCTGCATCTCGTCATCTGGACCTGCAGATGTCGAGGTCCCACCAACATCTGGACTCAACATCAACCACAAAACAAAGAATCAATTTTTCTAGTAGATACAGCGATGCTACTAACTAAATCGATGACTGAGCCCAGTAAAAACGATGGGACCACGACGAAAATGATTGCGATAATATATTTCGAAGTTTTCATTAAATTTCCCCCAATAACATTTGTACCCAATATCAACCAAGAAACAAAGAATCATTTTTTCTAGTAGATATAGCGATGCTACTAACTAAATCGATGACTGAGCCCAATAAAAACGATGGGACCACGACGTAAATAATTGCGAGAACATATTTTGAAATTTTCAGTAAATTTTTCCATTAACATTTGTACCCAATATCACGAAAGAAAGAATCAATTTTTCAAGTAGATATAGCGAAGCTACTAAATCGAAGACTGAGCCCAATAAGAACGATTGGACCACGACGAAAATAATTGCGAGAATATGTTTTGAAATTTTCATTAAGTTTTTCCATTAACATTTGTACCCAAAATATCACGAAAGAAAGAATCAATTTTTCAAGTAGATATAGCGAAGCTACTAACTAAGTCGAAGACAGAGCCCAATAAGAACGATGGGACCATATATAAGGTTGACCCACGAGAAGTTCCGTCTCTCAATTCAGCTTTCTTGTTACGTCACGTAGATCGAGAAACTTAAACAAACCCGTCATTCCCATGACGGATTGGTTGACTGGTATAATCGAATTTCAGTAATTGGTTAATGCCCGTGACGTCACTGAGATCAGTGACGTCACAGGCGAACAACGAACTACATCCGCAAAAATGGGCTTCTGATGGGTCAACCTTACATATACTAGTTCAACCATGGATGGGACCACGACGAAAATAATTGCGAAAATATGTTTTTAAATTTTAATTAAGTTTAGTGGCAGATCAACGTCGTTTAGCTTACTATGATGATAATCTTATGATATTGTCTCACTTTCTTTAAATTTTGCCCGAAATTATATTAAAGACAGCTCGTTGCTGCTGGAAGTTGTATTTATTGAAGAAACAATTTAAACAAATTAACAAATTTAAATTTTTGAATTTAAACATATTTAAATTAACAAATTTAAACAAACTATTCAAATCGGGCCCACACTTGTGCCTATCATGACAGAGAAACACAATATTAATGACAATGGGGAATTCCAAAATTCAAATTCAAAATTCAATTTAAACTTTTTTTTAAACTACCTGCAGACAATTACTCACCTGCTAAGGTAAAAGACCATTTCTCTCTTCTTGATAATTTCCATTCACAAAACACGACACTGTTACGCTCCCTCACTGCACCAGAGCTCCGACACTGCACTGCCATTCACAAATCCAGAGCCACTTGAGTACGCAACTGCAATACACAGAGAGCTGGACTATACTGACAAGTGACGAGCACAGAGGGCTGGACTATACTGACAAGTGACGAACAGAGAGGGCTGGACTAGAGGGCTGGACTATACTGACAAGTGACGAGCACAGAGGGCTGGACTATACTGACAAGTGACGAGCACAGAGGGCTGGACCTCGCTGACAGGTGAAGAACACAGAGGGCTGGACCACACTAACAACTGCAGATCACAGAGGGCTGGACCACACTGACAACTGCAGACGTACAAGACTGAAACTCTTACCAAACTCTAGATTCGGGCGCACGACAGAAACAAACAACTGCTTCATCGCTTCTGTATCTAGGAACTTGTATGAACGTCTGATTAGTCCAAGAAGTTTGTCGGTTGTGTTAGCTTGCGTTTCAATATGCTTAGAAAATTTCAGCTCCTTGTCGACATAAACTCCGAGATGTTTTTCCACTCAAGACTTTTCAAACGTTACTCTCTCGTTGCAACCATGTCTTCTCATACTGCAATCTTACTGTTCATTGTTCTTCCCAAGGCGAAGTACTTTACACTTGTCAGCATCAAACCGCAGCTGCCACGTATCAGCCCAATTAACTAAACAGTCAAGATCACTTTGTAACTGCGCTTTATTTGACGCATCCTTCACTGTATTATAAACTTTTGTGTCGTCGGCATACATGGAGCACCCGCTGGACACTGCTTCTGGCAAATCGTTTATAAAAGCAACGAACAAAATAGGCCCAAGAACGCTTCCTTGCGGCACGCCACTGCGCACTGATGCCCATGGGGTCTGACACGGTTCCGTTAATACAGACACGTTGTCGTCTACCTACTAGAAAATCTCTGATCCATTGGAGTACGTTTCCCTTAATTCCAAAAGACTTCACTTTACGCCACAGCCGCTCATGCGGAACACTGTTAAATGCTTTGGCAAAATCGAGGTACAATGCATCCACTGGCTCCCTTTCGTCCAGCAGGCGAGTCCAATCGTTCAACGTAGATAATAAGTTATTGGTGCAGAATCTACCGGTAATAAAACCATGTTGACAATCTGATATGAGATATTGAGCAGTCAAGTGATCGATAATCCTATCCCTCACAACAGTTTCCATTAGCTTACAAACAACACTAACAAATGAAAGTCCGAAGTCGAAAAGCGTTGCGAAATGAGAGGGCGAAAATTAATGGCGATAGGGAATAAGCGATTTTAAATCTACCGTCCGTTGAAAAGATCTGATCAAAAGGCCAGTCTAGTCAAGAAAAGTACATGAATCAGCGACAGGCCTATCCAGGCCTATTCTTTAATGCCGAAGATACTATACTATACTATACTAAGTGAACGAAAGTGAAATGGCGTTGTTCAAGATAACTGTTTTAAACGTGCCAATACAGAAATTGGAGGAGACAAGATTTAAGAAACAAATACGCTGTACATTAATACTTTGCGAGATATATAAGGAGAAACGACTGGCATGTCTGAGGCCGATTTTACGGCCGGTTTTCAAATTTGCGGTGACCAAGAAATATTTCCCAAAGTAATCAACAGAGCTCAATGTTACATTGTACACATATTTATTGGGACCCAATGCTGATCTTCTGTTCGTAAAAATTTTTTCGATTTCTCCTTCATTCGCGAGTTATACGGCAATACGCTAAATCCACTGTTGAACGTATGAATAAACATTTTAGTGAATAATTCAAACTTTACTGCAGATGATTCAAGTGCAAATTGCAATGTTCCACTTTGACTTTACGAGCTCAGTATCACCGCTGAGTGAATAGGAATGTATATTCAGTGTTTTGTTCAAATCTGTCCATTAGTTTAAAAGAAATTTCTTGGTCACTGCAAATTTCGACCCGTATTGCTGTATAACTCACGAATGAAGGTGAAATTTAAAAAAAATCGCTGACAAAGGCAAAATATAAAAGATTTGTCACGAGCTAAACATCACTGTTTGATAGTTAGAGATATATATTAAAAGTTTCGTTCAAACATATTCAGTAGTTTAGAAGCAATTTCCGATAAGTAGCTCAGTCCGCCAAATGTCAACTCGGTGACATATTTTTTCTGTTCAATACGTATATATCATAAAATTAGTTTGATCATGATATATTTTTCGATAAAATTATTAGTTTTTTGTACAAAATTTTCTATTTAAGCACATACTCTATAGTTTCATGAAGAAATAATTTAAAGTTTTCAAATTCGTTTCATCATAAATTATTTGCTTATTCAGTTAAGCAGTGAATATTCTTCATTCCCTTGAAATATTTTAGATTTCAAATTTGTTGCATAATGGCATTCAAAATTAATAAAAACGGATAATAACTTTGTTCGATAGAAAGAAGCAGCAGCTCTCTGGCTCGTTTCAACACTTGGTAAATGGTTCTTGCGCTTCTATCCTCCTGCCACTCGGTAAAGCTGGCGCCTAGCATCATTTAGTTGGTGAGTACCCACGACATCTCTTATCAATTAAGTTGCCGCCTTCATTTCTTCTTGCAAGTTGAAATAAATTATCGAACCTTCTGTCATGCCGTCCGCTGTGGCAATCAATAATTACGGGTCCCGTTGTATCAACGTCATAGGTTTAGTCTCTCTTAGGTGAGTGACTTGTATTTGTAACACTAACTGTAGCCAATTGTCTAAAAAGCCGGTTGAACGCCTAAATCAGTAGGTAGTATATACTATATGCCAATGGCGTACCTCTTAAATTTCTATTTCATTCTCGTGAGAAATATAGTGACTGCAAATTTTTCTGGCGATCGTAATTCAGTAAAGTCTTCAGTGAGTTCAGTCTTGGTCAATCCCAGGCTTAGCCGAAGTCACTCATAAGTCATATGACCTTTTTATCTTGGTTGCAGTCTTAACTCGATTTCATGTAGGGGCCTACTTATGGGCTTTTATGGCAATTTTAAAATTTCCCATGTTAATTCAACAAGATGTAATGTGGTGAAAGTATGAAATGTAGCCTAGCCTATTGTGTGAATTTTTACAATTATATCCTGAGCATTACTGCATTAGCCTATCTATAATTTATAGTGCCTGAATAATAGTAGCTAGCTATTTAATGGCAAACCAGAGGTGTTTATCAAGATTTTTAATTGAATACCCTACTAAAAATTTCAATCAATATCCTGTGTGTGTGGACTGTGTCACTGTGGTAGGTAGGCCTACTAATATTATGCTGGTAACCATGATGCTTCCTAGTTCCTGGTCTATACCTAACAGGATTCTAGCCTAGGTATGTATAGTACCTACTCTGACAATATGATCTAGGTATAACAAATTGAATGGGGTTTGGGAAATTGGGAGCAGTGTGCTGTGGCCTGACAGGCCTGTGAGTGTGATGCAGAAGTCAAAACTGCTCAGCCAGTAGCCACCCACTAATTCTAATGTCTTAGCTAATCATATTGTCATTTCACAAGAAGAGTCTAAAGAAACCCTTCCTCTGCCAGGCCAGTGACTAATTTCTTGAAAAAGTCTCTTGCTACTCAGCTACTGTGAGACTGTGAGTGAAGATGATGAGCATACTTGGCCAATCTTCTTTCCTTGCTGCGTAAGCCTGCGTTTCACTTAAAATGTTGGAATGCTGGTCAGGACTGATTCGTTGGGATGGGTTATTAATTATATATGTATAAAGCTCTATAAATCTACCTGGAAAGTAGTGGTTTTGCTTTTGCATATCAGATTCTTTCTATTCAATGCATTAGTGGCATTAGGTAATGGTAGAGCAGCTGGGAAATATAAGAACCTATTGGGCATTCACTTATGCCTATAGGTGTTCTAAGTTTTTTTCTTGTGCCAGGGATGTTGCTTTGATTTTTTATGCTATAGTTTTAAGTTGATCATAAAATATCAAGCCTGAAGAGGATAACTGACTGAGAATATGAGAAGCTGACACGGCACCTTGTGTGGATTAAAACCTTGGGAAAATATTTGATGCATCAGGCAAATGACAGATGCTGTGTAATGTACCTGTAGAATGCTAAGATCTAAGTATAGAATAGATGAAGTGTAACAAAGGGGGAAAAGTAAATATATATAAAATATTTAAGCTGATGGAATGGACAAGATGTTAGTATGGACTCTGCCACTATGGAGGTGTGAGGGCTGATTGCAATCAGGATATTGAATGATGCAAGCAAGTGTTTTTTGGATAAATGAGCGATTGTTTTTAGCACATTTTCTCGTTTATGGAAAAAATGCACTATTGTGCCCACCATGTCTGTCTGTCCATGACCTTAAGTTTTTGTCAATGAGAAAATGCGCGCTTTGTCACTCACTGCAGTGAGAACTGAGTTATATTTCTTATTGTAATGCTGGGAGTGAAAACTGTATTATCAAGAAGTACTCGGTCACAAAGGGAAGAGAAAAACTAGAATACAGGCCAGTTGCACTTGCCTACATGCATTAGATATTTGGCGCTGTCATGAGTATTTGAATCAATTAATGTTGTAATAATGATGAGTCTTCTTGACAACAAGTGAAAGGGTAAGAAGATGACATGTATTTGTAGTGAACCAACTTGGAGTAGAAAAAAAGGGAAATGGTGAATTTGGCTTTTCCAGGGGCCGTATAATCAAAACTTTGTAAGTACGCAAAATCGACTTACGAGTGGCGTTGCT
This sequence comes from Hyalella azteca, assembly GCF_000764305.2. NCBI lineage: Eukaryota > Metazoa > Arthropoda > Malacostraca > Amphipoda > Hyalellidae > Hyalella > Hyalella azteca. The sequence continues at coordinate 509,478 of NW_025932041.1, read as the reverse complement.
ATGACAACGTAATACTAACGGTGGTATTATAAAAACATTTGCGCGGGAAAAAAATTTAGGCTTTTAGCTAAGACTTGCGTACGAAAGTTTTAATAATGCCAAAATTAGGGTGTATTTACGTACCACAAAACTTTTTTGTCGTAAGTACAGAAAGTTACGAAGTTTTGATAATCCGGCCCCAGGTACTGACAAAATGAATAACTTGGGAGATTGAAATGCTGCTTAGAGTGCTAGAAGGAATGTTAATGATTGAAGGTTATGTAAGATTCAATGAAGTATAATAATAGTCGAATATATGCTGGTAGATACAGGGATGGTTGGAAGCCTTTTGTTCTTACTTCTCTTTAACCTCAACGACTCAACCCAGAGGGGAGAATGGATATTGGTGTACATGTGTGATGTTGGCAGTGAAAGCTTGGTAGATTCTCTGTTTTTTTATCAAGATAGTGTGATGGTGCATAACTAGAGCATGCTAGATTGAGCAACTAGGTATGGTAGGGATTTTAGAGTGGTAAAGTTCTAAGAACCCTGTGCTTTGTGTGAATGGATTGGCTGAGGACATTGTGTTGCAGTTAGCAGAGCAAGATAGTAAGGGCCAATTGTCAATATATATATAATTTAAGTTATTATTCTTGAGCACAACTTGCTACATTGTACTTGGGCATTTTATCTGAAAATGTTGGTGTTTAAAATCCCCATCAAGACAAATTGATGCCGTCAAATACTGTGTATGCCTCCATTATTGTTTAGCTGACAGTATAAATAGGAAATTTCTGAGTGATTCTGTCATAGAAATTTGAATACCCAGTTTTCTCACTTTTTGCCCAAAAATTGTTGGTTTATCATTAAAATTGATTTAAAGCTGGGATGCCCTTTGCAATGCATTTTCTGAATCTAAAGAAAATGAGTGGCTAGAGAGATTTGCCATTTATAGGTTATGAGATTTTAAACATAAAAATTTATTAAAAATATCTGTGCAAGGATAAAATGTCAATTAGCAGCAAAAATGAAACCTAAAAATTAGAAGTTTTCATTATTTATAACATGTTCAATAATTGAGATCAAAATGTCAGGCATTTCCTTTAATTTGTGCAACCCCTGTATCTGCATGTACTGATAATTATGGCCATGAATTACCTAGAATTGTCACTCGGTAACAGTTGAGGAATAAATATCTGTAGAAAATGTGTTATCACTTGCAACTTTGTAATTTTTTTATCTTATCATTATCTAATTATGAAATTGATTCAATGGTTGGTTGGAATGGGTAGCCCAGGAGCTAAATGGCAGAATGTTGGTGTTATGAAATATGATGGTGCTGTCGATGAAAGAATGTTGCACCACAAAATAGCCATGATACTCCTGTATCAAGGCTTTCCTAAGCATGGTGCAAGAGAATATTCTCGGCTACAACATATGCTTGAGTGCTATACCAAGTGTAAGGAGGCTAAGAGAGACAGGATATTCTAATTTACATAGTTCCTCATGATGTTTATAAATGATTTTGAGGATGGATAATGTTAGAAAATAATTTGAAAGCTACTTCTCTTCTAACATTTTAATTTGAAAGCTACTTCTCATCTAACATTTTTCAATATTCATATGAAAAGGTGCAAAACTTAATTTACCTTTTTGAGAGGTAGATGATTCTTGTGTGCTTTATAAACTAATGCTGAATTGTCTACTGCGTTGCTTCAATAACGTATGGAAATCTAAAGGGCATTTTTTTTTTTTCAAGATTAAAGATGTTTGCATTCACTTTTGTTCTTACTGCCGTCAGTGAAATTTCTTAGCATCAATGCAAGATTACCTACCCTACATGAGGTGATAAACTAAGGACTAATGAGCCCTATAGTGATACAGATGTAGCAGATTTTTATCCTTGCCAGCTGCATTTTAATGTTCATGAATTTCTTGGTTGGCTTGATTAACCATTTTGTCTGGCACTGTGCTTATTGTCCTCACTGGTGCACATACAAATATTGTCAAAATCTGTGTCGACGTTGGGCTTTGTCCTGCTGTGCTTGTTACTCGTTCTGTAAAAATTAATCGTGGTACATTTGGCTAGTATTTCAGAAAGTATATATCTATTACCTACTTCTATTTCTACAAATGATCTTTAACCGGCAGAAATGCAGTGGAGAATTAGATATTTCCTGTGAGGCTGTCAGTAACATTATAAGTGAAAATAATTCTCGCCGTTGTCTGGTTGCAGGAGTAGTGGCTGGTGTGCTCCAAGACTGCCACCATGACGTCCAGGTTCTTCATGTCAGACTCTGGCTCCAGCGAGTCAGAAAGTGAAGAAGAAATTCGTGAGCCAACTAATTTCTTGGCACGCTTCAGTGATGACGAGGAAGACACGAAACGTGTCGTCCGCTCTGCCAAGGAAAAGCGGTATGAAGAGCTTCAAAACATTATTAAAAACATCAAGAACTACAAGAAGAACAAAGACTTGGCCAGTCTACACTCCAGTGAGTGCATCTTGGAATAATTGCTATAGATTCAATTGTAGCCCAATTATTTTTAAGATAATTCTAAACGTAAACTTTAAATGCAAGTGAGGAATATATTGTTCTGTACATCCATCTCGCGTTCAAAAAGAAAATAGGAATGTTCAGTAATGAAATTTCCTTGATGCTTTTTTCTAAGTCGGCCTCGTACAAAACCTGTTCCATGATTACAATCTAGGAATTCTGATCAGAGAAAATTTCACCCTCGTGACTAATTTTACTCCCAACTTTTCCATTGATTGCAATTGGGACCTCGTTGTAGTCGAACTGCTTCCTAATATAAAAGGTGAACGTGTTCAGGCTTTGAGGACCTGTGCCGAGCTTACATCAAAGCTGCGGTTGTCATCGAGAAGGAAGATGGGGGAAAAATTCCACGCTTCTATATCAGATGTCTAGTTGAACTGGAAGATTATCTCAACATGGTAAGTAAGTTTGATATCACTTAAATGTGCCCTTTGTTATGTGACATTCTAATATAGATTTTCGTGTAGGACATCTTTGATAACGTTATCTTTGTGAAGAATCTAGTCCTTAAGCCATGTATATTTTAACTTTCAGATTTGGGACGATAAAGAAGGTCGTAAGAAAATGAACAAAAACAATGCTAAAGGTCTGGCAACAATGCGCCAGAAATTGCGCAAATACGTCAAAGATTTCGAGAATGAATTGACGGCATTCAGGGAGAACCCTGACGTGGGCGACAGCGATGAAGAGGAAGAAGATTTGGCCGAGCAAGATGGCGGCTCAGATGCTGAAGATGACATGTTGACTCCTGCTGCTTTCAAGAAAGAAACCTCAGTTGCTAGGTACGTCTCCATTTAATATATTTCTTAACAAATCATGTCATCTCCAAATTCTTGTGCATTGTAGCAGATTTTTTGGTATTGCCTAATAACAATGGTATACTAATAACAATGGTATACTCGTCTAATTTTAAAATAAAAACTTGCCCATATGTTGTGCTTGAAATACTGCAAGCTTAGATGCTCTTCTTTGAATAGAGAGGGGCGGCAGACGCTTGCAAGAGAAAACGTGAGCTATACCACTCTACCAACTTTTGTTGGCCGATTGATTAGCACTCAACAAAACGATGTGAACGTGACCATGCATGGGGAAGGAATCATAAAATTTTCTTTAATTTTAACTTAGCTCTTCTTATTGACTTCTTTCTTGAGTATATTGCTCAACTAACTTTTAAACTCTGCATCAGCGGCGACAGCAGGATCGCTGTGGACAGGATGGCTGCAGGTGACGATGCGGACGATGAAGATGAGTACAGTGACTGGGGCAGTGACAGCGATGAGTCTTCTTCAGACTCTGATCCGGGTGGCTTGGTTCCACTCAGGTATGTCAGATCTTTCGTGTAATTACAATACCGCAAGATTTGTAAATGATTGATGCGTGATACATGTCAATTTTTTTTTCTTGATATACGAATTGTGTAGGTCCTCACTTTAGTTGAGTATTTATCAAGGCCATCGATATTGCAGAGAAAAATTCTTGAAGAAAACTGTAACACGTGAGGAGGATGAGACCAAGAAGAAACATCGTAGTGAGCGCAAAAAAGAACCCAAAGCTCCTAAAGAAGCTGATGGCGGTTGGGAGACAGTGAAAAAGGGTTCAGTTATTCCCACGGTGAGCGACAACCTATAAAATTTATTATCCAATGGCTAGCAATTTCTACTGTACGTTGTGTTTTTTATATTAGGCTTTACTTCATATCGCGCCGATTTGAGTTTGTCGAGTTCACTTACTGCAACGTATTTTTGATCATATTGCAGGACAATAGTAACGCAAAATAAATTTTCAGGAAAAACCTAAAATGTTTGGCAAGGATGACGAAATCAGCATCAAGAGTGTGACCAACAAGCTCAACGAAATCATTGCGGCTCGCGGCAAGAAAGGCACCGATCGTAAGGAGCAAATCGAGCTCGTGCACGAACTGATGGGCATCGCACGTGAAAACAACCTTGGCAATGCCATGTATATAAAGATTCAGTACCACCTCATCATGTCTATTTATGACTACGCGCCGTCTGGTTCCGATGCCATGAAACCAGAGCTCTGGGAGAAGGTGTTGAAGAAAATTGAGGAGCTCCTGGAGATGTTACTTGATATGCCCGATTTGAGCATCGGTTCCAACATCACCGAAGAGGACGAGAACCTAGAAACATCGCCATACAGAGTGCATGGAGATGTCGTCACGATCATAGACAGGATGGACGTGGAGTTCTGCAAGCTGGTCAAAGCTTGCGATGCTCACAGCAACGAGTTTATTGTTAAACTCAGAGACGAAGTGAAGGTTTGCAAGATCATTGATACCATGCTGGACTATCAGGAGAAACATGGCCTTGTTCCTGACGTATGTCGCATTTACCTCAGGAAAATAGAGCACGTCTACTACAAGTATGACAAGAAAGCTGCCGACCAAGCTAGGGTAAGATTCACTTTTTGAATTCAGTCAGAAACTACTCTGCATTCTTTTTTGCGAGATTTATGTTGAAGATAAATTGTGCATATTCTAGGCCTAATATTTTTCAGAGTTTAATTTCTGTGCCTTGATTACTGAAATAATGCGAACTTGTATGCTTTTTAGACTGAGCAACGAGTTTTTAGACGCTTGATGGAGAAAGAGCTTCTTCGAGCAGTAGGCCCAGCTCATCAGCTCGTTTCACTTGGTTCTACATTCTCATAGTACAACTAGTCTCGACTGTTTGATGAACTGCTTTATATCAGACCATTAATTGCTGACTATGCGATGCATTTCTGTTTATAAACTGAATGTTTAAGATACAACTTATAATTATTTGTATATTTTCATCAGGGTAAAATACCAGAGAGCGAAGAAACTTCCTTGAAGCTTATGGAGAAGCTTTGCTCGTATATTTACGTGCGCGACAACACTGACCGCCTGCGGACGCGTGCGGTGCTCTGCCACATCTACCACATGGCGTTGCACGATCGATGGTATCAAGCTCGCGACCTTATGCTCATGGCACATCTTCAGGTCAGAACCTCAGCCTGCTTTACTTCTCTCGTTTGGTTTGATACTAGTTTCATATAATGATTGCTTTCGTGTAGGTACCGCCCATACAGTAGAACTTTGTTTTGCCTATTGTGTCGATACGCAAGAAATTTATGACATGTGGCGCTCCATAGCTGGAGGCTGGGTTCAGGCTCAGCACCTTACACGTGCGCCTATAGTAACCGAGGGCCCAGGCTTACGGTTCTATCCTAACCGGGAGAAGCGTGAGGTGCTTCTCGGACACTAACTTTGTCTCGGTAAAATTTTAACGTCATTATTCATCACCTTTAAGAGTCTTGTCGTCGTTGATTAACTCTTTTTAAACTAGCCGATGATTCTCTGTATTTTATTGTGTGAATTTAACGTTTACGCTCGAAAATCGAAACTGGGTCTAGGCTTAGCAACTTACCGGGCTCCAAGGAAGTGACGGCCCAGACGTACGATGCTTCTAACTGTTTGTGGCATAAGTAACGTGTCTAACGATATCCGTCGTGATTGAGGAACGTACATGAAGAACATGATGCGTTAATATTCGAACAACCTCAAATCTAGTGCAAGGACTAGGATAAAATAACCTTAGCCGTCTTACTTCCTGCCGTCGAAAGGCATCTCAGTTTGTAAAATTTGAGTTACCGTCAATATTGGGGACGCTCGAAAGCTGGAGGCTGGGTTCAGGCTCAGCAACTTATACGTGCGCCCAGAGTAACCGAGGGCCCAGGCTTACGGTTCTCCTAACAGGGAGAGGCGTGAGGTGTTTCTCGGACACGTTAAGAGTTGAATGTGGTCATATCTTCACAGCATGTGATCATGCTCGCTTTCCTACCCGCTTAATGATTTTCGAGGCTCTGTGTCAAGAAGCTGTTGCGAAACAGTGGATATTTACATAGTTATAAACCATGTCAAGCTTCTCACAGTAAACTCTATATCAGCGTCTTAAGTTTTTAATTAGATATTATTTTTATTCTCAGCTCTAAGTAGTATCAGAGGAAATTGATATAATCGATAATGCTCTAATTGGAAAAAGCTCTTCGACACAAATGTAACAGACTGATGCACTTTCATTGTTATGATAGAGTAACCCTACTGCTTGAAGGCTCAAGCTGTGAGGTATCTGTTTAGCATTTGACATTATTCATATGCTTCGATGAAGACGGTTTTTGGCGGAGATGTTTTTGTTCTTTCTACGGCACGGCTACTAGGCTGCTGTTAGTACTAGCATCAGTCCTTGAAAGTGCCAGATTAATGACGTCTGTTAATCCTGTGTCGTTCGCATTGTAAGATTGACACGAGTGACGGTCCGACAAATACTATTTTCTCATCTGAGATATTAATTACCGATTGTCAAACTTGATTCCATAAATGTTACCAACTCTTGATTTACTACGTGAATCTTATTTTATGTCGATTCTCAAATGAATCTTCCAAACTATCAATGACAACAGCTTTTTATTAAAGACCTGGAAATGATACTGCATTATGCCTCCTCAAGCGCTCGTAGACAACTGCTGCTCATAATGGCATCGGTCTCATTGAGCGCTATATGAAAATGTGCCGTTAATTAAGGCTTTCTTTATCGAATGTCTACCAGACAAGGTTCAAACATAACACCTTATTTCCAAGCAGCCGCTGAATAATTTCTTTTTTGCTCCTTTATACGTATATTTTTCATGTCATGCAATCCGGCCTCAGCCAGTCTTCTCGGCATTATTGTGCTCGGGCGTGTCTAACGAGTTTCTGATAGAATTGTCACCAAAATACTCACTGCTACTGGACTGAACGGTCACATTGTTCAGTTTTCATGATGTGCTATACTAAACTGGCCGCTTTATCTTGTACCGTCTTTGGTTGAGCATGAAATTGATTGTTGCACTTGGATCATTACAAGAAATTTTGTTACGATGGCAAGTTTGTGTACAAGGTACGGAGTTGGAATATGAGCCTAAATGTAACTTATTTTACAGGATACTATTCAGCACTCGGACTTGCCCACCCAGATCTTGTACAACCGCACTCTCGTGCAACTTGGCTTGTGTGGCTTCAGACACTCTCATATCAAGGAGGCACACAACGCGTTGCTTGACATACAATCCGGTGGTCGCGCTAAAGAACTTCTTGCTCAAGGCTTGTTGCCACTTCGACAGAACGAGCGTACCTCTGAACAAGAGAAACAAGAAAAAGAACGGCAGATTCCATTCCATATGCACATCAATTTAGAGATGTTGGAATGCGTTTATTTGGTTTCTGCCATGCTAATAGAGATTCCTTACATGGCTGCTCATGAGTTTGACGCGCGCCGTCGTATGATTTCGAAAAGCTTCCATCACCAACTGAAGAACTCTGAACGTCAGTCGCTCGTGGGTCCTCCTGAGAGCATGAGAGAGCACGTTGTGGCAGCCTCCAAAGCCATGCGGAATGGTAACTGGCGCACTGCCAGGTGTGTATCCGTTGATGAAAATCTCTTCCCTGACGAAATAATTTAAATGATGTTTAAACTTTCGTTCAACTGAATTTTCTTGTTGATGATTTTTTCTGACCTGTGACGAATTCATTTCGGTTGTGCTTCTGCTTCAATTTCTTTCTTTAATCGTGTATAAAATATTTTCAGAGATCTACTTCTCAACGAAAAGATGAACGGCAAGGTGTGGGATTTGTTCCACAATGCCGACGAAGTTCGTGAGATGCTCGGTCGCAAGGTGCAAGAAGAAAGTTTGCGTACCTATCTCTTCACTTATTCGCACGTGTACGACTCCATCTCGCTGGTCACGCTTTCTGAAATGTTCGAGCTTCCTCACGCCACTGTTCATGCTATAATCAGCAAAATGATCATTAATGAAGAGATAATGGTGAGTTGAACGTTTGCCAACGGTATAATTCCCATGCAGTTCAGTATTAAAGGTAACTTGCGAAATGATAATTGTTAATTCTTTCTAAAAAATTTAAATTTGGTTTTACCGACGTTTTACATTTCATAGGGATCGCTGGACGAGCCTACTTTTTGTCTAGTGATGCACAAGACGGAACCTTCTCAGCTGCAGTCTCTATCCCTTCAACTGGCTGACAAGTTGCACAATCTTGTCGAGAACAACGATCGGATTCTCGATCAAAAACCCTTTTTCCAGCGCAACATGCAGGTAAGTTGACACTTTGAATATCTTTGTTCTCTCCATACCGCTCTATCGCCAGCAATGTGATGACAACATGAACTCCTGTATTCTGTTGATGACTCAAAATCTCTCTAACCTGATGATCCTCTTGTCATGTCTGCTTGATCTTGAATGCAATATATTTTTTAACGGATTACCTGGATTTTACAGGGCGGCGGCTATCGCGATCGCCAGAAGCCATGGGGAGGCAACACGGGCCGCGACCGCAGAGACGGACAAGACCGCCAGGACCGTGGCGGACGCGGCGATTACATGGACCGCCGTAGCAATCACATTGGAGAGCGTTCAGACCGCGGTAGGGACTACATGGACCGACGCCGTCAAGACTGAGGCTCCTACAACATTTACGGTGGACGTACATGAACTGTGAGTTGTATCCCTTTCCATGCAACATTTTAAATAGGATTTATACGATTTTTGTCAATTATAGTGAGCGTTGTATTGACTGCGATAAATAAGTCTAGCGATGTTTCAAGTCACTCACGCCCTTTTTTTAATTCACAGGTATCTGCTTCATTGGTTACTGGAGCGGTCTGTGTACGACATCAGAGTGCAAATAATGGCTCCTTGTCCTTCCCACAAGATGAAAAATTACGGGGGCCTGTCTGTTTTCTTTGAATTTTTGGGGTGCTCAGTACGTGGTCACATCAACCAAACTTTGCGGAAGCTAATGGTGCACGCTCAACTTGTCGCTTGATTCCAACTCGCATTTGCTTTCATAAAGAATGTTGACTCCTTACTGACGGCTTTCGTCAATGCTGGATAATTTGAAGAATTCAGACAGGCCCCAGACTCTGCATGTTGCGAAATTCTCCAATTTTGTGCTGGTATTCGATAAATCTATTAAAGCAAAACGGCGAATGGTTTGTTTTTCCCCATATTCTAGCTATTTAAACTTCTTGCAGGTAATTGCGATATTCTCAACATAGCTAACTCGGCTATAAATCGATAGCATTTTAATGACCTCGATTGCTCGAGCTGAGCATTTCCATGTCTTCGATTTCTCGAGTTTCTCCTCGCCTTGAGTAGTAATGATGAGAATTTCTGCTGAGCAGTCATCGTCTTTTGAAATTCCATAAAAATAAACTTGAATAGTCTAGTACCTCTTAACGTACCTATCGAGTACCGTCGGGAACCCGGTGTGTCGTTTTCGGTGATCACGTTAGAAGTGTTGGTGCCGATTTTTTTTTTTTTTTTTTTTTGTCCAGCTTCCAAGAACATACATTTACTCTGCTAGTACCAGGATAAAACTTGGAAAGCTCGGGGATGGGAGAGGAGCCTCTTTCTGTTAGTGTGTTATTTCTCGCTTTTGGTTACACCATTATGTTCTATATACTGCTAATTTGCCAAAAATTCTTGATCAATGTACTGGAATGACTTACATAAGTGAAAAAAGTTGAGCAATGATTAATCTTGTCAGAAAAGTATGCCGGCAACTTTGTTTGATTTTGTAAATAAAAACTAAAATATTTGATTAAATGGGCGAGATAAAGACAATTCACTTGTCACTCAAATATTTCACGAGCTCTAGAATGGGATATGACTAATCTGACTGAAATTCCTCCAATAGAGTTAGCAGAAAACGTGGACCGCACAGGACCCGATTTGTTAAGCTACTTGGGAAGTAACAATAGTAGACAACATGACATTCGATAAAGAATAATACTCGGAAATTAAGATTTATGCAGTAGTGGGTTCGAAGCAACAATGGGTGCGATAAAGTGCAATGAATTCGCAATTTGACATTTGCTGCTAAAACTGACGATTGCTTCTACCCTGGATCAGGAGTGGCGCAGAGGGTAATGATTATACTTTCATTCAATCGTCGTTAAATCGAAGGCCTGAAGTATATGTTGGGAAGCATGAAATCTTTGATAAGCGTCAACATCACGGTAGACTCTTTGAAGTTTATTTTAGCAAGACTTGGCCGCCAGCGTTCTTTGTTTTAGTGTTTCGCGGTTTGAGAGATGCAAAGCGTGTCTTGCAAAAAAAAAAAAACAACTGAAATATTTACATAATTTTTCGTGTTTCACTTCATGATTGAGACGTAACATGTCGAGAATAGATTTCATATTTCAAATACACAGCACGAGATATTATATCGTTCTACGATTTTTTAAGAAAAGTAATTTTAGACATAAATCGGAAGTATATATTTGAAACGTGAACTTGAAGTTAATAAAAAGGTACCTTATCCGGTTTTCATGCTACACGTCTTCGAATGATCTGTTGCGGCAAGAGGAATCAGCTGTTTTGTCGAATCGCTTTGTTTACATCAGACTTGTACACCTGTAGCTGACTATCTGCAGCCTGTAGGTTGTGCCTCAAACTCAAAGCGTTCAACTTGTGAATCATTAACAAGAGCTTGTAAAGTATTGGTTGATTTCGATTTAAAATTATTGGAGTTCTAGTTCATTTCTTAAGTTTATCAACATTCTGAAGTATGGCTAGCTACATCAAAGGAATATATAGCTATGTTAGACCGGTAAGCGACCTAAGCGTTTTTTGGAGCTACGGTAGTTGGGAAAAGTTTTACTTTTATTCTTAATTGTGGATTGCAGGTCAAATATCCTGTAATTTCAGTAACAGTGGCAAACCTGTTATTTCTTGGAATCAGTTTATTTTTTATATCTGCATTTACTCAAGATTTAAACCAATATCCTTTATATGATAATGTTGGTAACTTGGTAATGGTATGAAGTATGGACCATTAATAATAAATTATAATGGACATATAGTATCCGTAATACTTTGATGATCTACATTGCTAATAGGACTCAAAATTTTACTTGCAGAAAAGTCAAAAAAACTCTCTGCTTTGCCCCTATCACTATGCAGCATTTTATTGAAAAAATTGCTGTTCACAAACCTGTCATTTTGAAAATTTTCAACTTCTGCTGTTCAGTGCTATGCCCCCACTAAAATGTCTAGCATAAAGTTATCACTAAAAAAAATCTTCTCTTATTACCCTATTTGACAGTGCTGTAGTTATCTCACTTATCTGGCTGTTTTGTGCAATATGCATTTTGGCATTCAGCCGATGTAAATTTGTTATAAATTTTTGCTTCCCAAGTTCATGCCAGCTGTCTACTTAAACACATTTTGGTAATCAGCTGATGATTTTTTAAACTATAGTTTTTGCTTTCCACTAGTTGCCTGCTTTGTGCATTGTGCATTCTGGCATTTGGCTGATCAAACCAGCTCAATAATTTGAGTGAAATTTGTAAAATTAGCTAAAGTAGCCAAAATGAATGTAGTAGTGAAAGAGTTAATAATAAATAATATAATAGCGGTTTCAGCGTTTAGTAGGCCGTAGGCCTGTCGCCGATTCTTAACATCGCAGAACACTCACAGCATTTTGCGGTCTCGAACTCGCAACTCACTGTTACAATTCTGCTGTGCTTAACCGCCCGGCCTCCTTGCCGATTCTGACCAGAAACTGGCGCACAGAGCTGGGATCGAACCCGCGCCTCTCTGCGCCAATCCTGGTACTCTGAACTGTAACCACTGGGCCAAGTTCAACCCCTTTTCTTGAATGTCTTTAGCATGGGAAAAGTAAGCAGTTGTAAATATCTTGACCTCAATCCTATAAGGCAGAATGTGTTGTAAATAAATAAATTTAAAATATGCATAGCAATTTGACAATTTACCAGCATCTATGATCTATTCAGGCTTCCTCAGACGATGGGTCAACCAAGAAGGATGATGGCTCCAAACAGGTTGATACCTCCAGTCCAGATTCAGCCTCCATCGGATCTGCTTCCTCTGAGCCCAGCCCTGCTCCACAGTCAGGCTACCTGAGCAAAGCTGTGTGTGGTCTGGCATCTGGAATATATTCTGTTGGTAAGCTTACAGCTGTGATATGGCTCAAGGTATGCTTTGATATGGCTCAAGTTATGCTTTGATATGGCTCAAGTTATGCTTTGATATGGCTCAAGTTATGCTTTGATATGGCTCAAGTTATGCTTTGATATGGTTCAAGTTATGCTTTGATATGGCTCAAGACTCAAGTTATACTTTGATATGGCTCAAGTTATGCTTGGATATGGCTCAAGTTATGCTTTGATATGGCTCAAGGTATGCTTTGATATGGCTCAAGTTATGCTTTAATATGGCTCAAGTTATGCTTTGATATGGCTCAAGTTATGCTGTGATATGGCTCAAGTTATGCTTTGATATGGCTCAAGTTATGCTTGGATATGGCTCAAGTTATGCTTGGATATGGCTCAAGTTATGCTTGGATATGGTTTAAGTTATGCTTTGATATTTCTCTGATCCATTAAAAATTTATTCTATTGATAATAATCATTGTAATTTGCTTAATTTCGTAGTTTGAACAATTGCAGAATTTAATTTTTAGATATACATTTGTACTGACTGTAATTTTAATAATTTTCTTTTGATCAGTCATTCAATCAAAGGTGGGAATATATTGGCCAATTCTATCTGTATTTGATCACCATGCTTAATTGTATTGGTTTATGTAGTTTGTCTTGAATATTTATTCATTTACATTAAGTTCCAAACTTTATTTTGTACAAAGTTTTTCTTAGAAATATCTTTAGAATTTGCACTCTAACCATTCATACTGCAATTGAAAGGTAATGGAGGATTTTAAGAAGCTCCTTTCATTGTAATTTTTTCTTGCTTAGATGTCGAATCTTGCTCAATTCTAAAATTGCTATGCTCTTGTCAATCAGAGTTTCCATCTTACATCTGAAAGAAAACATGGTCTGAAATGAAATTCAACTGTTGGGAAGCTGATGACCCTATACTTTAGCCAAAAAATGTTTTTATTAAAATATTTGGTTACCAACCCAGTTCAGAATTAAAATAGTCAGTTACCCTCCCTGTTCAGAATTAAAATAGTCAGTTACCATCCCTGTTCAGAATTAAAATAGTCTGTTACCATCCCTGTTCAGCATTAAAATAGTCAGTTACCATCCCTGTTCAGAATTGAATAATGTTGTTGCTCGTGGTTTTAGCTGACATCCAATTGTTATATCTAAGTGACTGTTGGTGTCTACAGGCTCGGGCAGCGTGGGTGCTGGAGTGTCTGGAGCAAAATGGATTGCTGGTACCACTTACTCAGTGAGTTCAGGCGTGGTGAACGGGGCGGGGTCTGTTATTGGTGCTGTCGCTTCAGGAGCATCCAGTGTTGTCTCTAAAGCCACCACCGCCAAGTCAAAAGAACATCGAGACTGATGCACCAGAAAATATTTGGATTCAATCTGAAGAAAGATTGGCAAATATTGTGATGTTGCTGAAAGATCTTCAATTTTAATGCTGACATAATGAGTGTTTGTGCTATCAAAAATTCTTCTGTAAGGCAACGTGCATTTCAGATTTTAACTCCTTAGCAATGGATTTTCCACAATTAATGAGGCGAATTTATGTTAATTCCAACTTATCATCTTAGCTATGGACGATATTATTTCTGTCATTATATTATTATAACTTGCATAGCTAGGTTGATTACGTTAAATTACAAGAATTCCCTTAAAAAAAACTTTGCGCAATAACAATGCAAATCATTTCTGTAACGTTAATTTTACGCCATTGTTGTTGCCTGTGTGATTAAAGGATTACTTTCCTACAATGTCGTAATATACGAAGCATTGCACCACGAAGTACTTAATCCAGCATACTGGAAACTATAAATTTCGGCCAAACCTGCGAGCTAGTGACGACTCGTTATTACACGTTTTAAAGGCACTCTTCTGTCTTGTGTTATCATCGTGAATCTCAATTATAAATCAATGCTCGTTTCTTAGAATAGTAAATAAGTCATCTTCTCTTCCATCTGATATTAGATAATTATTGATACCTTTAATTTATCATAAATCAAAAATTACTGTGGTTTTCACGTCATTTTACTCACCAATACTTTGGTAATTTTCCATTTGTCCAGATCTGAAGACTCGATTTCTTATGCACATCTGCTCCAATATCAGGATTATATCAGAATTTGTCCGGATTGTCAGCTGGGCATATGTGTTAATCTGTTGAGGCATTGAACCTAAACGGTGTTATGGGAAATATCCATCCGAGTCCTAGAGGGGATACTGCTGCATTTGTACGCGACTAAAACTAAGTTGTTTTTCGTTTTCTGTAATTTAAGAGGTAATTTACTGTAGTGAAGACGAGTTGAGCTCATTACTCATAGGATATTTTAAGAGAATAAGTCTTCTTCATATCCTTACTTACAAAACTGAGTGAATTAGGTAGCTAAAGAATATATTTTTATCAAGCTGTATTTTTGTAATAAATTTTAGGAATTTGTATACTGTAGCTTATTTTTATATTGTTTTTCATGTTTTCGTGTGTTTTGTCGTAAGTAGGCTAAGATAAAGTCTGAGACGTGCGGGAGCAAACGTTGATATGCATACAGCTTCCCTGAAAGCTAAACAGTATTTTAAAGAAATTCAAAATGGTATGATATTCTCTCCTCTTCTAAAATTAAATGTATTGATTTAGGTTGAAATATAACTACTATACTGATGTTACGCAACACACTTTGTCCCTATTCACAGCCTTTGTACTGGGCAAATGATTATGTTGATTTCGTTGAAAATCGGTTTACTCGAAGTTCATTCAACATCTGATATCTGCCAAATAGCCATTTCTTTTTTGGGCATTATCGTTCAGTCTACGATGCTGATTTTCTGTAAACTTCTTATTTGCAGCCTTATAAATGTACATGAGAAATCATCGATTTATAAATCAAGCCAGAAATTCACAATTAGTTTTCATTCTTGATTTTAATATTTTATTATTTTAGCATAACCTTTATTTGTAATAACTGCATGCTGGACCTTACATTTGTTCGCTCCTTCAGGAAGCTGGAAAATTCACCCAAGACGACGAAATAATGTCGACCTTCATTGGAAAAATGGATGATTCGTGGTAATGTGTCTCTTTTTCGGCGTTTCAAATTTTGAAATGAATCTGTAGCATTATTTTGTGCATGCGTGTTTTTATATCGATAATTTATATAGTGATCCTGCTAAGTGTTTACTTTACTCTATTTAAATAGGATTATTTGTAAAGATAAAATTGTTTGCGGCATTTCTTCCTCATAAATGTGTTGAATCACTGTTGAGTTTACCGAAATAAGAGCTGTGTGTTGAGGATTCGATTATTGTCTAACCTGTGCAAATTTTTATCAAAATCGGGCAATTTGTACATTGGTAAAGAAGAGCTAAATTGGAGCAGTGAGTTGTCGGTTCGAGATCCAGATAAGTACAGAATTCTACAAAGAACTCGTGGATTTGATAGTTTCTAACACCGTTCGTAATACAGAACAGTTAGCTCGGCGTTAGCATCAATTTACTGAGAAGTTGTATGGAAAGAATGTCATATTTGCCCTCGTTATCTCTTTTGTAGTATTCTTGACAATTATCGAATCTAATGGTTACAATATGTTTTAATATATAATGTTGTTATCTGCGGTAATGAGCCAATAGTAAAAAAATGTTTTATTCTTCACGTATTTTCACATCTACGAATCTCTATGTATATGTGAAGCATTAATGCCTTGTAATACATTTATGAATGCAATAAAAATGTGTGGCCTCAAAAAATATGTCAGACTCCGTTGCTTGCAAGAAGTAGAGATTCGATTCAGAATAGTAAAGTATCAAGACCTTTTACATCCAGTCCAGAAGTCTGTTTTGCTCTGTTACTCTCGTTGTTCTTGTGAAAATTTTAGTTTTGATTGCTGTAGGCTTCAATGTTTGGATCATGAGTTACATAGGAGCTTTGAGTTTAAAGTGAATTCATTTCCTTTGGTTGAGTTGTTTTATGCTTTTCGAAAGAATTGCGTTGCAAATGAATCTAGTTACTGCCTAATTGTCCGGTGCCTTTGCTCTTGCGATCAAGAATTGGTTGCTAATGATTATTTTGTACCTATTAATATTTTTGTACTTAATATTATTCATTATTATTTATCTCTTTCTCTGAACTTAGCCATCTTATTCATGATACCGACAGCTGCACTTGACTTGGATAACTGGCGAACAACTTCTCGCTGAACAGGCTTGCTAACCATCAACTGGTTTCCATGTGTATGTCTTCCACTTAGCATTGATACGAGTACGTATATAATTGCATGGTTTTGCGACATTTATCTCCTCTGATTAGTACTTAAATTCTTGCTTATCTTGTACGGTAGGCAGCTCGATTACACCATAAAAACTAATGGTGCTTTACGTGTAATTGTTTCAATGACATTGTCAAATTGAAGCTTTCCACGCACCTGAGTCGTTTCATCTTTAATTTACGTTGTTATTATAAATGTTTGAACTTTCTACATCCTCCTGCCGTTCATTCAAATCTGTTATATGTCTCTTTGCTGTGAAGCCCGTTACCTTACTGAATGATTACTTCATTTCTTTTTAAAAAGCTGCTTAGCAATATAAATGATGGGACGATAATTTTTTTTGCTACCAAAGTCATAGTTGTGTGCGGGCTGATGAATGAACTTTGAATGAAGAATCGCGATGTAAACAATCGTCAAAAAATGCAATCAGTAGGAAAATGTCTAGTCATTAATGGCCAGATCACATGAAAGTGTTTTAAATGTCCAGTGTTACTTCTTGGTCCTGTTATTTTTTTATCTATTTCATCGTTGAATTTTATTCACCCTGGTTCAGAGTGCGATGTTGTTTTGATCCACTTGTTTTAACCTTAGCGTACCGCAGGCCGCGACTGAGAATCTGTAGTTGTCTTTGATTCTCTTATTTAAAAGTGCCATCCTAGTGAGCGTCACTAGGATGTCGCTGCCGCGTGCTCATTGCAAGAGTAGTTGGCACTTGTTGATCCGTTTTTCTCACAATTCATTTCATCTTTCATGTGTGCAAGAACTAAGAACTCGACATCAACGGAGAATTTGATTTAGTAATCAGGTAATTTGTTGCTGATGTTCCTCAGCTTCCAAGCTCCGAGAAAAAATGCATAATCTCGTTTCCTGCTCAATCGTGTGCCACAAGCAGCAATATTGATTTTTTTAGCGATCACAGACTTCATCTGAACGTCTAGGGTAGCAGGCCGGGTAAGTGATATCTTTCTTTTTGACGCTGATTTTGAATTGCATTTATATTGCCTTTCAACATTTCATGGTGCTCCAAGAATTAGTGCAGTCGCCCGAAAAAAATCGTTCAATGTCTCGTCTCTGCAGTTTCATCCTTTGAATATTGTTACTTATCAACATAGTTGTTGGTTTAATTTGTCAGTGAATTTATCAATTAGTCGGCTTAGCAAGTTGACAGCAATTTTCATCAATAAATTTGTTGACCTCGAGTGTGGAAACGAGTTCTTTCATTTCTCTTTTTTTTTTACTCTAAAGGTTTTATGGATAACGAACAACGTTAAATTTCAAAAACTAGTTTATTACGACCAGTTAGCGTTGATATTTTTTAATTAGGTCATGCCTCACAATCTGTCTACTTGTTACCATTTTTCTCTAATAGCAGAGTCATTGATTACACTGGAATGGAGAGTAACTTTTCGACGGTTCTGGAAAAATATTTACTGTGAATAATGGAGTTCCAAAAATAGTACTTTCTTTGCTTGAGCACAAATAGGCTAAAAATACATTCCAATCCAATATTCCAAGTTCTTGTCAACATAAAAAGTGTGTAAAAGTATACCAAAATCCATCAAAACGCAATTCCAGCATGCATCACACCTCTAATTCTTTTAGAAATTAATAAATTAACTAAATGTACAATAATCAGGTCCCTTGTGGGGTGACACACCAAAACTGTGCAAGAAAACAAATGTGACACCTCAATCAGAAATATTTAGTAGACAACAGGTAACTTCAACATTAAAAGAGCAACATCCCAAACTGAAAATACACGCCATGTTAAGCCGTGCCGTCATTCACTCTGCACGAATTAATCATCTTTACAGTTACTCTACACTTAAAGCTCTCTTTCCTGCTCGCGCTTGGAGCAGGAGTTCTGGATCGTTGACTGCCCGCTGTGTGATGTCCGTGCAGACAGTTCCTTCCGTAACTTTGGTAATTCGATCACATATGAGATCAGTGGGTTCCTCCACTCCGTTGGTCAGAGGCTCAGAAGCTGTAGAGATGCTAGAGTCTGAGTCAGATGTATCTGAGTCGCCCAAATTTCGCTCCTGACGCCGTGAAACTTTGGCTTTGCCTCTTGAAGGTAATTGTTTGCCTCTGAAAAACATTATCAATTAAATTACAAATGAAAGTTTGCATTTTTAGTTTAATCATAAGGCCTGAGCAAAATGATATTTTTGGAGCATAAATAGAGATTCAGTGGAATATTTTTAACCTCTTGCCTCCACTTCTAAGTATTTTGGAACTTTAACGTTCTAAGTGGATCCAGCAAACGCCAAATATTCATTATCATAATAATTGTAAAGCTTTGAGAGTCCGACGAGTCCTCAAAATTATGGACAATACTTTGACGTTGCATGTAAGTGAAAAAATTATGCATGCCAAAAAAAAAACGATTCTGATTATTTCATTAAGTAAGTATTACTGAAATCGTCAAAGAAAACGGATGAAAGTACAAATCATATGTCAAAATACGGAGATCGAGAGAAAATACCGAGATATTGTCACCTCTTGGCAGGCGGACGAGGGGAGGAGAGCAAACGTCTGGCAGGCGCCTGGACCTCGCCAGGCCGGACGTTGTGTTGAGAAGGGGCCACGTACGCCTCCATCTCCTCGTGGTGTCGTACGCGGGACAACAATCTTAACGTCAGGCAGTCCATCGGCATCTCCCCAGGCTCAGTTAAAATGGGCTCCACGTTGTACGTGTTTGCCTGTCAAAAAAGAAGGGTTTAGTGACAGCTTCATAAACATCGCGTGCTAATAGTGCGCATTTTTAACTAAAATTAAATTGTAACCATGCAGCATTACGCCGTAGCAATCACTTTCAGCGTGCCGTCATGATACAAACCAATAAGAGCTTATATGGCCACAGAAATAAAATTACAAGAAAAATTAATAATTTGTTTATGCATGGGCTCACCAGCATAAGAGATGACAAGAACATTCTAGCAACTTCGTTTCTCTGCAATCCCGACACGATGTTCCTGAACGGCAGCACCTCACCCACATCGGACGTAAAACTCCGCAAAATCTGCAAGTCGAAATAAATCTTAAAAGAAGTTCTCAGGCAAACTAATGTACAATTTCAATAAACTTTGATAAAATATTCGATTCTTGGCTGACTTAGATATTATAGGCCTAACCTGACTTTTGATTTATAGTGTTTTTCAATTCTATTGCCAACTTGTCCGACCACCTGAATTGTCGGAAATCTGAATTCGCTATTAAATAAAGATTCATTTGTGGAGCAAACTGTTCAGAACATAAGAACACATTCTTCACACAAAGCTCACCGAATTTAATAATCAATGTGAATGCAACTTTTTTTGGTGCTTAGTGAATTAATTCTTTCCATTGGTGCATAATTAAATACAAGCAACATGAAAACAATATATTAAATTTTAGAGCAATAATAACCTTGTCACCGTAGGCATGAATGTCGAACGCTTGCCTTTCTTCTTCCAAAGCCAAAACAGGAGAAATTTTAGACCTCCATTTGCTCACACGTTTCACCAGTTCGCTCGACGCTATGCTGTCCTGCAAGGTTTATAACACGTAACAGTTGGGCAATTATGAATGAGGAAATCAAAAATAACTGTAATAATTGCAATAAAACCAAAGCATAGTTTAAAAATATACTAGATTATTCCACCAACACGTTGTGTCAGAAATTAAAAATGTATGATTGGAATTGATGGAACTATGACTAAAAATTATTCACAAGTGTAACGTTACAGTTGCTCTCTTGCGCCAACCTGATTAAGAATTCTTGCCTGAAAACCAAGCTATTACCAAGATCGTATAAAACAATATCTGGGCATTAACGATGCACTCAGCCATCTACTAAAGCTCTTACTAGGATCGCATCAAACAATACCAGGGCATTAACAATGTAACTCAGCCGGTCCTCCACTAAAGCTCTTATTATGATCGCATCAAACAATACCTCTGCATTAACGATGTAATTTAGGCAGCCATTAACTAAAGCTCTTACTAAGATCGCATCAAACACTACCTGGGCATTAACAATGTAACTCAGCCAGACACCCACTAAAGCTCTTACTAAGATCGCATCGAACAATACCTGGGCATTAACGATGTACTTTAGGCAGCCATTAACTAAAGCTCTTACTAAGATCGCATCGAACAATACATGGGTATTAACAATGTAACTCAGCCGGTCCTCCACTAAAGCTCTTACTAAGATCGCGTCAAACAATACCTGGGCATTAACAATGTAACTCAGCCAGACACCCACTAAAGCATTAACTAAGATCTCATCGAACAATACCTGGGCATTAACGATGTACTCAGCCACCCACTGCTGCACGAGTGCCTCGTACTCGCCGTCAGGCTCGTACTGCAGCGTGTCGTTGTGAGCAGCTGAGGGGTTCACCCTATCACGTCCAGACCGTCCGACGTCGTCATCGCCCAGCAAGCCAGTGTGTGGGTCGGGCAGGTCAAATGACAAATTAGGGACCATCTCTGCGTCGTCAACGTCTGCACAACAAATTTGCCTTCACTTACCAGGTACAATTTCGAAGCAACTATCCAAAAATCTCTGCACTCTATTTCAAGTATCTCCAACTTCGCTGATGTCTTCAAAGAAGACAAACTGATTTAAAATGAATAAAAACTTTGAAGGCAACAAACATTAACGCAGGATATCCTAAAGAAAATTGTTTACTTGGATGTATTCTTGATGAATGTCATTAGTCACAAACTCTGTTATGGTCCTATATTATTTAGGTGAACTAATAACTTTGAAATTATACATTGTATGAAACCTTAATTAAGATATGCAAAACGATAACAAAAAGCCTAAAGGATGAAAATTAATCACCAACAAATTAAAAAAATTACTTAAAAATATCAAATAAATAGACCAAGTTACATATACAAACTATAGGTAGTGATATACGTCGTAAAATAGATGAAATACTGTAATAGATACCAACAGATCAACGAGTACAAATAGGTTCATTAATTTGCCGCGTTTAGTTAAGTAATCAGGTTGATAAAGGGTAAATGTTGATTACACTGTCAAGCAAGTAAAGAATTGAATTTGCAACTTAATATCTATTAAAAAAATCACCCACCCAAAGCTGCATCGGCAGCAATATCATCATCATCGTCCAGACCAAAGGGCGCGTCGTGCTGCTGAAGATTGTCCGTCTCCGCAATCCTCTCGGGCGCGCCGTCTGGTGCTGCCGCGCATACGCGTCTTTGTCTCAACAGCTCAGCGCGGGTTTCTTCTTCTTGCAAAGCCTGGCAACATTAATGTAAGTTATACAAGGATCTGTTCACAAGTCACAAGGTCTGTAATGTGTGCGTTGGCGTTACATCATAAGAAACTGTTACGTGTTATATGCTAGTGTAAGGCTGGCAAGCCTTTGCCCGTCAGCAGTGTATCAGATTCCACTGGATACAGCTCCCAAGTCTTAAGTCTTGTCTTCCCAAGACCTAAGACTTAAGTCTTCCCAAGACTTAAGACTTTCTCAAGTCTTAAGTCCTCCACCTCAGCATGGTCTTAGAAGACATTTGACTGTCTAACTTAACAGGAACCTTACTCATCACTAAGTCAACCTGTATTGTATCTGGGATCGCAAATCTTGAAATCTATTGAATTAAAATAGGTCACACAAAACAAAAAAGAGAGTTAAAGAATCCAAACAAAAAATAAAGAACTGTATTTCATCGAGAGAAAATCTATATCAATACAAAAAACAATACTTACTTGGTCTCTCAGAGCAGGGTGAAGATCTGCTTTGCTAGTGGTATTATTGTTGTTAGCAAGATCGGGTAGGTGCTTCAGTAGGTGCTGGTCGATGGGTGGAGATTCATCAGTAGCTTTGCCAGAGATTTTATCGGCACATTTTTTGCGCTTCCGAATGTTGGCCTGGGAATAGATTATAGATCATAGCAGATCATTGATACATTCAGGACGCTACCCTACATGCAACAATATTGTTGAACTTTCATCAATAGAAAGTTCAATGGTTTGACAATTAAATATATACTCTCCATGAAGCTTACATAGCCGGTCTCAGATTATGCACTATTCTTAGAAAATTTACCAACAAAGTCACATTTTACCAACAAAGTGACGATTTACCAACAAAGTGACGATTTACCAACAAAGTGACGATTTACCAACAAAGTGACGATTTACCAACAAAGTGACGTTTACAAACAAAGCGACGTGCAATAAGTTATAAGGAATAAATAAGGATTTACAGGCGGAGTTTTGTGGCAGGAGCAGGGAGGAGGACGCCGAAGTCTGCCAGCTCTGACGGGGCGCGGTGAGAGTTTGGGTTCATGGCAGTCCAGGGGCTTCCATGGCTCGTGTAGCTTGAGTGGCAGTGCGACGATCTCCTCAGCAGCGGCACGCCGACGCATGCCCTGCCTGCACATACAAAACTTAATTAATTATAATAAACAGACAATTATAAATCATTTGGCTAAAAATGACTTCATAATGCTCGACCATTGACACAAAAATCAAGAATTGGCACAGCCAACAATTGGCATACATAATGTTGTACCACACAGAACATTTGGCGCAACTGGTGATTTGCACAACACCCGACATTTGGTGCCACTGGTGATGGGTACATTACACAACAATTTGCACACCTGACGCTGCACACCACATCACTAAACAATTAGCACACATAGATACCGATTGACACATCAACCAATCATCATCAAGTTCCATTAATCACGTGGAAACGACACTCATTGAATGGATGGTCCCCCAAACCTCCGCATCTCCAGGGGCGGTGCAGCGACTTCCACGGCAGGGAAGCCTTCAGCCTCAGGGAACACTGCAGCAGCGTCAGCAAACCCTGCATCGTCCTCCAATGGGCCGAGGTTCAATTCTGTTGCATGATCCTCTGCAATATTTCACATAAACGTCCATAAATTTATTTACAAGGGCAACAAAAACCAGCATGAAACGTTTCGTCCAGCAAAACTTTCACATGAACTTTGGGGAACTCATGTAGTCTATACAGTAATTCCATTTTTTTCTATTGTGTAGGCTTTTATATATTGGTATTGGCATTAAAACAGGTACTGAACATTTTCAAAGCTATATATGTAAGCAAAAATGTATTGAACAATGTAAAAGTGGCTAGAAGTCTAATTAACTACTGAATGGCGGCATGCCGGTGTCATCACATATTAAAAATCAACTACCCTGATCATTAGGAACATCAAAACAATAAAACTGGTTGATGATGAATTAATGACCTCACAGAATTATTATGAAAAAAATAAAGGGCACAAACCAATTACCAAGCAATGCTTCACAAGAACTCATAGCACAGAGCAAAGAACTCATGGCACAGAGCAAAGAACTCATGGCACAGAGCAAAGAACTCGTGGCACAGAGCAAAGAACTCATGGCACAGAGCAAAGAACTCATGGCAGACAAAACTGTATCAATGACAGGGCCAAGTAACTGATTTAATACATAAAAAATTATGCATCATCAGATTATTATGCATCAAAGAATTTGCAGCAGCTGATCACACATGCCAAAAGGTTGTATTTATGAGTTTTTGTATTTCAAAAATAATTTTGAAATAGCATCAAGACTTACCAAAAACAGGCAGAGGAGAGAGTTGCCCAGGAGAAAAACCATCATGATTGTCTTCTTCCAACTAATGAGAAAAGAAATAAATTTTATATTAATAAACTATATATGTGAATTTATACTAAAATACCACAAGCTTCCTATGCAATAAATTCTTCTGTTTAAAAACTGTGCACTACTATACCAACAGGATCTTTTATCTGTATAATTAACATCATTCCAGCTACTAACTACATAATTTGTTAACCAGTCAATGCTTTGTAAAATGATCAGTAACCAAAATTGTCTCCAAATAATCTAAAATATTTCTCCACTAAAATATTCATCAAAGGGATGTTATTAAAATGAGCAGCAGTTATCTCACACTTGATTAATTCTTTGAAAACCTAAAATTAACAATAAAATTGTTGAAAACTATGTTAATTCACTGAAAAATTTCCCAAAAAAACCCTCCAACACAAGTTTATTTTACAACCAAATAGAATATAAGATAAATCTTATATTGCACAGAATCTAATATTATGCACAGAATTTTTTCTTCTTCTGTCAAAAGTGTCTTTAAAATTATTTTAATTGAATACATAAGCAGCACATAACACAAGAGTGACAGTAAGAAGTAACACCCCCTTTGAATCTCCTATGCACAATTTTAGTTCCTTAGGAATGATAACATGCAAACTAATTAAAATAGCCAATAAAATAAATCAGTTGATTTAGAATATCATTTACACATGAAGCAGGTGATACACAGCACTCACTTCAGGATCTTCTCTAATTGGTGAAAGAGCGCAAGGTCCATCTTCAGCCGGCCCAAGCTCATCTTTCCGCTGCAGCAGCTCAGTTGGCAAGTCCAAACACATTAGGCCAGCAGGGGTCATATAAGATCTGTTTAGCCGGAAGTCATCTTTGCCACCAAAGGTTTCTCCATTGATCAGGTAGAGATTAATTTTGTTTTTGCACTTCTCACTTTCCTTTTCCACCAGATGCAAAGGAGTGGCAGGAAGAAATGAAAATGTTTTTTTATGACCAAACTCATCCAGATCAACTTCATCATCTTCTTTTATAGTTATGTTCCGTCCCATTCCTACATTATCTATGCGTTGAAAATCAACAGTTTGGTCATGAACTCCAGGCTTATTTTTGCCACTGCCACCAGCAGCTGCACCATCAGTTGCTTTGTCTCCATCGTGGGACTCAAATTTGCGTTTACTTGACAATAACTCAAGCATTTGAAGTGTCATTTGCCATAAAAACTCTACCTGAAAAATATCAAGGTTGAAATATTATTATATATGTTTTAGATCATTTTGAAAGTACAATTATCATCAGCACATTAAAAACATATGGGTATATATTTATTCAGAAGGTCATTCATCTTGTTGCTGTTAAAAAAAGCTATTAACACAAAAAAAAAAAACAATCTAAATAATAGTTGCATTTGTCACACATTGTATAACATCTGTTAAACAAAACTTATGGTGCTCACCTTTTTACTGTACACTGTTGCAGAGCCTTGTATTAGCATTGCAGCCTCAGCAAAGTTCATCACCGTTTCCCCGCCATCAAAAGTGATTTGGACCTCCAGAAGCTCCTCCAAATATTCTTCCAGATACTGCAAGCAAGAAATAAATAATTATATCGTACATGAACAAGTTATTCTGCTTTTAACATAAGAGCACACAACATTTTTCCATTAATATGACTATCATATTTCTCTACAAGCAATAAAACAGAAAAAATAGCTTACCTTTGCAATATCAACTTCCCAATTTTTAGTTAAATCTCTGATGGGATTAAGAAAAACTGCAAACCTGGCATCCAGGTCTTGAGTAGAGGGAAGAGGCATCCTCAAATAACTTAAATATTGCACCTGTAATAAAAAAAAAGAACTTAGTCATTCAAGTTAAATAATAAATCAGGTCAAAGACCCTGGAATTGGTGAAAGTGAAATGCATAAATTAGTCCTAATCAAGGCAACTAACTAAAATAAGCACATATTTTCTTTTCTCCTCTGGTGAGAAGTTACGAGTTTATGTTCTATGAATCTAAGTAATATCCCTGGAAATTCTGGATTTTATGACAAACATTTGGATTTTAAAAACACAGTCAAACATTTGGAAACAGTCATGATTAGAGAATTCAAGGATGGCCTGACGAATTTCAGTTTTAGCTCATGACTATCATACAAGGAAGTTAGGACTTATTAACGTAAATTTAAGATCAAACTACAAATTAGTAATATCTGTCCGATGAAAAACTCAAATTAGGGTAGTAGTTCATAGAAGCTACTACCCTAGGGGTTCTAGACATGCATCCACCCAAAAATGACAGGCTTTATGCATTGTCCTAGAAATTAGAATTCCAGCCTGCTCAGAAATCTTGAATGTTCATCCTGGATTCAAGCTCAAGAAGGAGGAGCAGGATCCAGAGTCAAGATTCAGCAATTGATGTCACATCTCACATACCAACAACCTGGCATGGAACACATCTACTGTGCCAGCTGTGACTAGAGCTTTGCTGATGCATTCAGAACTGCAAGATTCTTGCTAGAATAATCTAGATGAACTATCTCTTATCTTATTGTTGATAAAACTGAAATATTGTGCTGCAAGATTCAAAATGAATAAAAATTGGTCACTTTGGAGTCACAATATTTTATTCAAAAGTAGAAAAATTCCAATCTAGCTAACAACAGCCAACTCTCTCACCAGACAATAAAGTTTATATGGCATAGCATAGTGTCAGGTGTCAACTAGGCATCTATTATATTCATTATAATCATATTCTAAAATTAGATCTTCTGTAATTGAGACTAAATGTATATATTATCTATATATAATATAGTCTATATATCTTACCTATATATACATATGAGACTATATGTACATTAGATTATCTGTAATTGATACTGGCTGTCTAAGTTGGCCGGATGAGTGGACCAAGTATGGCAGACCCAGAGGACCAGCCTTGATTATGGTCTTGCCACTGGCTCTGCCTTCTGCTTAGACGATCATTTATGCAAGTTGAATGACTATAAATTTTGACCAGCATAACTAGACAGTTCTACTGAGCGGCGACTGTTAGATTTAAAGATTTCCAGCGTGTCCACGAGTACTGAGCTCCGATGTACTGCCTACCTAAGAAACATTTAACCTTCGTGCAGTCTAGAACTTTACCTGCATGTATTTGACTTTGTATTAAACAAGCGTCAGCAACCTGAAAGATTAGGCCCAGTCAAACTATATTGTATCCATCTCTGATCTCAGAGATCTCATTGAAAATTACCCAGCAATGATCTTGAAAATGGTTGGCGACGCTTTGGGCTTACAAACCCATATATTGGCGACGCTGCTTGCACCCTGGCATCTAGTGAATATATGGAATATACACTAGATGTGGTAGAGATTGGTGAAGAAATACATGACCTTAGTCTGCATAGACAACATCATGTGCCAGATCACACGAACAAGACTACAGTATATACTGGATCAAAGTCATAATTCTATAAAAGGGCTGGGAATTTAAGTAAAGCCTCCAGTAACTGACAAGCATGCCATCGTGTCACATTTGTCAAATTTACCTCAACCTTAGGTTGATGCCTATACCTGTATTGTATCTCTCATGTATAACCACTCCATATCAAGATAGTTTTCACCAACAGATAGTGTCTTGACTTATCCCTCTTCTTCAGTCAACAAATCCTTGTCCTCAGGTGCAAGAGAAATATTTAAGGGATTTGAGAAATATTAAGCGCTACCTGACATATTATTTAGTCAGGTAGCACTTAATATTGCTGCCTGACAATAGGTCAAGGGCACCAAAAAGACACCAAGGTATGATCAAGGCAGACCGCGCTGATGGCAGCTGCCAATTCAACTTCTCCATAGATTGTGATTTTTTATCAATATGGCCAATGCACAATGTTTGGCACAGATGTATGTACATTATGATTGTTACGGCCAATGCGCAATGATTGGAATGGACATTGGGCATTACCATCATTAAGGACATGAATGATAATTTGCAGTGACCCAGGCTGTAGAGTAGGGCTTTTCAGTTCAAGATATTGGCATCTTTTGAAATTCATCAGCCACCTCAACCTTGCCTCAGCGCCTCAACCCCCATCAGTGTCAGGATCTTCATCAGTCACATTGACCGTGCATTGGCAATTTTTGAGGATCATCATCAGCAGCAATGATCAGCCACCTTGACCTTTCTGTCCTTACATTGGCATCTTTTGAGGATCTTCATCAGCCATCCCATTTTGATCTTATAAGTTATATTGACATCCTGGTTGGGCCAATTGCCATGGTCTGGAAAGTGGAAGGTGTGGTTTGTTGTTGTTACTTGTTAGGATGTACACCAGTATGCCAGGGAAGAAAGTTGCCAGTATGCTTGTTAAAAAAATTGAAATGCAACTCTGAACTCTGACTGATGCCCAATGAAAGAATATTAAAAAAAAGTATTTATTCTGTCAATTGATTCATGCATTGTCTCTAACTTTACGCAAGTTTACAAGTGTGCAAAATTTACGATTGATTGGACAGGTAGAAGTGTGTTAAATATCAATTATATGATTTGTAGCAGACAGACAAAAAAAAAAAAGTGAAGTTGAAGAGAAGTGCTGTTATAAAAAATCTCTGGTTTGTTACTATTCTTGTATCCATGATACTTTGCTGATCTACTTATATTACAGGACTTAAAATTGAACTTGAGGAGAGTCTAAAAATCGCTCTGCTTTGCCACTAAAAAACTCTGCCACTGGCTAGGGTAAACGCGGTATATTCCGACATCGTGGGTAATTCCGACACTACTCAACTTTTTTCCTTTATATTAAGCTTTTTCTTAGTTCCATGCTTTTGTTAATGGTTGAAATAGTGACATCATACTTTTGCGCGCCATACTATTGCCATAACACTAAGTCTGGGCCGTCTGGTGGGAAAATCTTGAGATCCAAAGAGAGACAATGCGCATCACCCAGTGAGAACATCAAAAAATGTGTCAAAGTTGATAGTTGACCTTGCTCTACCAAATAATGATAAACTGTTTGTGTAGAAACTAGAAAGAATATATTTGTTTGAGACTTTTAAATATGCCTGTAAATATATTAGGAATCCTTTAAGTACCGTATACTTGTATTTGCTGATTTCAAGTGGTAAAAAAATTAATAAATGATTAAGTTAAGAAACAGTTTTAGACACATAAAAACTAATTCCGATACAGCTTGGAATTAGACAGACACAGCTCGTTCCAAGCTGTGTGCAAAAATTACAATTTTCTTAACCCTTTACGCCCTGAATTTCTGGGACAAAAATCGTAAAATTCACTTTTTCGGTTTTAAGTCTCACTTTGAAGCTGACATTCTGACCTATCCAATGGTACCAAAATCATCTCTGTACGTTGATTTATGCCATGACGACAGTTCGTGAAAGTGTTAGGGGTGGGGGAGTTCTTTCACATTTAATATAGGCGAAAATTATTGGTTGGGCACATAAATATGCAACCTGAAGACTAGTTACCCGGCTGCTGTCGTGTGGGATGGTGCTCATGCAGTTGTTCCCACTATCCTTGACTGAATTTCGGCTCCAGTAATGTCTAGTCTTGCATCCATGTCACCTTGAATGCCTATTTTGGGACTTAGTTGCGCTCTACTGAACATTCACACTTATTGTCACTGCAAACCTATTTCCTCCCAGAGTTTTTAAGCTACAGCAATGAGAAATAAACCGTTCGATTCGCAAGTAAAAGATCTAGAGATTGGTTGAAGCTTTTTTTCAATTTCGTTAAAGTTTTGAAAATATTTTGAAAAAAGGGGAGGGGAAATTCGAAAGGGTGGGGGAGAAATAATTTTTTTTTAAATGCCCACCCCACCCACAAAAATTAGAATTTCGAAAAACAGCAAGGACCAATGGATAGATATGGTCCTTACGCATCTAATGATATGCGTCTCAATGTTGTAGCTTGAAAATCATAGGAGATAGATTTCTACAGTACCCCCTTTTTGGCGGTTTTCTAAGAATTTCACATTTTCTTTCACTTTTTTCGAAAAATTCCTATGAACAAAAAAGTCTTAGATTTATCTTTTACATATGTGTACCAAGTTTCAAAATTATCTGTTAGTAAATAACCAAAATAGAATTTCCATAAGAAATTGGACATTGCCATTGGAAATTGGAAATTATATTTCGGTTATTTACTGACAGATAACTTTGAAACTTGGTACACATATGTAAAAAATAAATCTAAGACTTTTTTTAATCCTGTGAATTTTTCGAAAAAAATGACAGAAAGCGTGAAATTGTTGGAAAAGGTAGCTAGTCCCTGGTGTAACGAATTCGTCACGCCAGGGCATAAAGGGTTAATTAAAAGCTCAATAGCTCTTAATTAAAAGTGTAGTAAATATAGCTCATAAGTAGTGTTCAATATTCAATAGTGTTCTAATTCCAAGCTGTGTCATATTCCAATACAGCTCACACAGCAAATCGGAATTCGAACACAAGAGTGTCGGCATTATGAATTGGTAGAGTTTGAAGCGCGGCTGGAATTAGTCTCACAAAATGCCAAATTTAGTCACACACAGTGTCGGAATATATGGATTTGGTAGGTTTGCATTCTAAAGGCTTTTAACTAAATATGGCAACATTTTATGACGTTTCATTGTTGCTGGCGCGTAGTGCAGTGTTTTGAGAGTGATGTAAAGCAAACAGAACTTGAGTTGCACATATGGTGTATTTTTTAGAGCCATTCATTTTTTGCTACGTCCTTAAAGTGTTGGAATATACCACGTTTACCCTAGTGCGGTGTTTTGAGAGTGATGTAAAGCAAACAGAACTCGAGTTGCGTGTACGGTGTATTTTTAGCCATTTATTTTTTGCTATGTCCTTAAAGTGTCAGAATATACCACATTTACAGGTTACCCTACCTAACATTCCTAACATTGCTAATAACAGTGACACAGTTCAACACTCAATAGGGTAAACGCGGTATATTCCGACATCGTGGGTAATTCCGAGTTCTGACACCTCTCTAGTTTTTCCTTTATATTAAGCTTTGTTTTAGTTCCATGCATTTGTTGATGGTTGTCTATTGGTTGAAATAGCGACGTCATACATTTGCGTGACAAACTACTGCCAAAATACTAGGTCTGGGCCATCTAGCAGGAAAATGTTGAAATCCAAAGAGAGACGGTGCATGCCACCCAATGAGATCAACCAAAAATGTGTCAAAGTTGACAGGTGACCTTGCTCAGTTGCTCTACCAAATAGTGATAAACTGTTTGTGTAGAAAGAATATTATGGTTTGAGACTTTTAAATACGTTTGTGAATATATTAGGAATCCTTTAAGTATACTTGTATTTGCTGATTTTAAGTGGTAAATAAATTAATAGATGATTAAGTTGAGAAATTGATTTAGACACATAAAAACTAATTCTGACACAACTTGAATTGGACACACACAGCTCGTTCCAAGCTGTGTGCAAAAATTAAAATTTTCTTAATTAAAAGCTTAATAACTGTTAATTAAAAGCCTAATTAATTAGTGCTCAATATTCAATAGTGTTCTAATTCAAAGCCATGTCATATTCCAATACAGCTCACATAGCAATCGGAATTTGAACACGTGGATGTCGGCATGGTGGCAGGGAATTATTGTGAGTACTTATGCGTTTGCTGCATCAGAGATAATTCAAAGTTTGCTAATGTTAACAGCATTATAATACATGCAGAAACGTAAATTTTTTTAGAGATATTTAAAATTTAGGCTCTATGACTTCATTGACTTGTAAGTTGTATACTATACAGTCGAATGAGTCGATAGGATTTCAAGTGGATGCATTCAAATTCAAATTTGGTCCACCACGCCCCACGGCCAGTGTAGCTGTCAGCTGACTTTCTTCAGAAGTGCAAAAGCTTTTGCCGGTGAAGGTGTTTTACGATCGGTCCGTAAAGAAGCATTGATCGGTTCAAAATGACATAAGAACAGGTTCTTTTGAATAACCTATGGATTGCCACCATGGATGTCGGAATTACGTATTAGTAAAATTTGAAGCGCGGTTGAAATACATCTCAGCGGTCTCACCACGTGCCAAATATAGCCTAGTCACACACAGTGTCGGAATATAGGGATTTGGTAGCCTGGTAGCCACTGTGCAGAGAGTGGATGAATATTGCAAGATCTTTGGCGACGCTTCAGTAGCCAAATTTTCGCCTTCAGAAGATCTTGCTGACACATTTAGATTGAAATTCTTGCATTTAATATATTTCTCAGTCTTCGGTCAACTATTTAGAAAAAAAAGTAAGGTTTCCGGTACGTTGGATGGATTACGATGCAGCGAAGCTTGTCCGGAAATCAGTTGCGATGAGTTCCCGCAAAAAATGTAAACAACGTTTTTTTGATTGCGTAGTTTCAGTCACATTAGAGCAGTCAGACTGCTTTATTACGTGTTCACTTGACACTTGCTGTACAATCAGACTGTTTTTAGGGTAAAATTAGTTATTTGGGGTAACACGTGCATGCAACCTTTAAATAAGTTCGTGGCTTGTAAATAGTTCGTCATTACTCAGCGTAAAGGGCTTTTCATTAAAAATTACCCGGCGACGCATCTTTAAAATGGCCGGCGACGTTTTGGGCTTAAAAATCCATATATTGGCAACGCTGCATCCACCCTCTGCATAGTGGCCTGGTAGGTTTGCATGCTAAAGGCTTTTAAATAAATATGGCAAAATTTTGTGACGTTTCATCATTGCTGGTGCCGTGGTGCGTCGTGCGGTGTTTTGAGAGTCACGTAAAGCAAACAGACCTCGAGTCCTCGAGTAACATATACGATTTTTTTTAGAGTTTTTCATTTCTCGATTCATCCTTAATGTGTCAGACAAATATGAGATTTGAGAATAATGTGATAGGTATCAATAAAATTCATAGTGGCAAAGCAGAGAGTTTTTTAGACTCTCCCTCAAGTTCCATATCATTATCAGTTTATATGTTGAGTAGGTAGATAAGGTAGTTAAAAATGAACTGACTTGAAAAAATTTCTGGTTGGCAACTAGGGCTATGCACAGAAAATTTGAGAAAGAAAGTAGTCAGTTCAGTACAAATACAATTGTACAAAATTAGAAATTCAATAGCTAATTCTAATTTTTAATATATGAATAGAACTTTTTAACCAAATCCACGAATTAGACCTAACGATCAGATCATAAAAATAACAAAACATAATTCATAATCAGCCACAGGGCGCGCCTGCCGCCTGATGAGTGCCTGTTAATAATAATAGTATTAAATTTTTAGGCAGCTTAGGCTGTTGTTTGAGAAGCAATACTTTTGTTGGAGGGAAACTAACGGTCAAATCACTTTGAAGTCAAAGTCAGCCGAAACTGCGGATCCAATGTTTGGTCATTTCTAAAACTTGTTTGCGTGAATACTTTGCATTATCCACGGTAGTTCATCATTTTATATCATTATTTCCTAGTTACATCCGAATAAATCTCATTTCAACAAATTCAACTTGTTATCCCAATCCTTTGCCAAACAATGCCATTGACGGCATTTCAATTCACCTTGTTATTATTACTTATCACTAATTACTTACTGATTGGTGCAACAATTACAATGACTGGAACAAAATTTTTTTATAATTGAGGACCTATAAGTTGCATTGACCGTAAAAACTAAATTTTCCCCCACTGGGACACTCTGGAAAATTTTTCAACACGAATTTTCATAGCAGGGTTTCCACGCCCATCCTTGTTAAATCATAAACGATCATAACCATATTATAATAATAATAATAATAGCGGTTTCAGCTTTAGTAGGCCGTAGGCCTGTCGCCGATTTTTAACATCGCAGAACATTCA
Organism: Hyalella azteca; assembly: GCF_000764305.2. Classification (NCBI taxonomy): domain Eukaryota; kingdom Metazoa; phylum Arthropoda; class Malacostraca; order Amphipoda; family Hyalellidae; genus Hyalella; species Hyalella azteca. The sequence goes on along the minus strand of NW_025932041.1, from coordinate 475,232 downwards.
CAGAATTTTGCGGTCTCGAACTCGCAACTCACTGCTACAATTCGCTGTGCTTAACCGCCCGGCCTCCTTGCCGATTCTGACCAGAAACTGGCGCGCAGAGTTGTGATCGACCCCTCGCCTCTCTGCGCCAATCTTGGTACTCTGAACTGTAACCACTGGACAGCCACAACTGTTGATTTACGCAGGATATTATTCAAAATGTTCACAATATCTTCCTGCGAGTTTTTTTAAGATTTTTTTTGCAAATTTTTACGCATTACGCTAAATACCCTGTTTTGGTACCATTTGCATGCCTAACTCACAGCTCCCATAAGCGTCAGCGCGTTAATTTTTTTTCCAGAGTTCTGGGCCTCCGGGCTAGTGTTTGTAATTCTAGAGAAATTTTCAAACAAATGACAATGCAATTTCAATAATAATATAATGGACTTGACATGAGCAGCTGCTGATCTGTGACGTATATAAATTGCGTCCCTATGACCCTCTTATACGCATGGTTGAACTAATATTACTTCAACTAATATTACTTCAACCATGCTTATCCGGATGACTCGTTTCTATGGGCTGAAATTTCTCTGAATGTAATCTGGCTCAAATATTCGCATTATTTAAAAAAATACATTAGTGCAAGACCTACAGTATGAATAACTACAAATTCTTTGAATGGAGCTAATCTCTGCTTGAAATATCAGGGCGAATGGTTTTAATTGAATTAGTGTTGTTATACTATAAATAAGCATGTTTGTATTAACATAAACTATTGCAAGATTCACTCCAAACATTCGCTTTCTGCGTCAGTTTTTTTTTCATATCAGTTCTAGGTATTCACATTTAACAAGATAGTGTTTAGTCAAGTTCATAAATAAACCAGTAAAAATGATTCTACATTTTCTTACAGTTACAGTTAGCCGAATGGTCTAAGTAATGAAGTTACTCGCCATTAAATTCAGAATCAAGATTACGCTGCACTCAAATTTTTATTTGGATTTGTAACTATGTCATACTCCAATTTGTACAACAATGTTGCATTAGGTTATTTATCAACCTCTATAGTTTAGGAGTTTTTCCCGAACGTTCGCAGTGAGTCGCAAAATATTTAAACAGCTGTTGGGCGTAAATGTTACATATTCGACCAAAGTAGAAATCATTATTTAGTAATACAAATTATATTTATTATCAAATAACTATCGTGTGTAGGTTAGCAACGTTTTGGGAAGCTAACAAGCCATCTTCTTGCAGCTTCTTATATCAAACAATATTCTCATAAACGTACTACCATAAAACAACCACTCTAAAGATAACTCAGAACTCGTTCGATTATATTGTCGGTTTCTTAGTAGGCTTTGCACTTGTGTGAGAAACGTATATAAGTTTTGTGTTTTTTTAGAAACCTATCTTGGATTAAAATATTCGATTTTTTAATTTTGATTAAGTCAAATTGCTAGGTTACATTAAATTAAAATAAAGCCGGAAAATTATCCGCCGGATAATTGACCAGAAAAATTAATGTTTATAATGTCGGCATTGCGTTAACCATTTAAACGACATTTTTGAGTTCTATTCTATTACATAAAATTAAATATAAAATAATATTCTATTACATAGGAAGAACTATTGTATTAAAATTCTCTTAAACTCGCTTTTGCGTGATCTCTAGCTACTTCACAAAATGGGTAAAGCGACAAGAATTAAGACTTACACAAGCATTAGAGACGATGAAATATTTAAGACCTGCATGGCGAAGCGAAATGCGTACGGAACGTGTGAGATGTGCTTGCTTCATTTATTGTTTATTGCAGTATGGGGATGGGAGCATCTGATGGGCCTTTTTATGACAAATAAATTTTATATATAAGGTTAACAAACTTCATTTTGGGGAATAGCAGGCATGCTTGACTTTGTTTTACCATTACAATGAAAGTGGCAATTTTTCGCCCAGAATATATAATGGTTCATATTGTTTCAGTAGTGACACATTTTACCCACAACACCTGATAAGCTATCGTAGCACTAGTACGCTTTCTACCGAGCCTAACTGGGCCAGAATGACACATTTAAGCGCAAAAAGATAAATTTTGACTACGTCTCACTTAAAAGTATGTACGGATCCATGGACGTGCAACCGAAACTTAGAAGCAAGTTTTTCAATTCAAGAACACCCATTTCATCATCAGCAACAGATACACAGTTGATGGCTTCTATTACTCCTCTGCAAACATGGTGTGTGAATTATTTTATAAAGTTAATGAAGATTCCAATTAATCCTCTGTATGTGAAGCTCATTCTTAGCTTCGTTGCGTGCTCACCCTGCAGTATTCCAAGGTCGGGACACACATTGTGCGTAAAGGAAATCCCGTCTTATTTCACCATCGATAAGCATCACCCATTGCACTTGCCGCTCTAGTTAGAACGGAGCAATAACTTAGCTCAATTCTTTTGTATTCAATGTGCAGAAATTGATTCGAAGTAACTCAGTTTCCATTGAAAATTACAAAATTTATCTGCTTGTCAAATAAGTTTTTGACATCATGTACGGTACGTATAAAATTCGTGGAGGTACAGTGTCTGACGAATTTAAACTATTTAAATCGTAGTTCTACATTTAGTTATCAATTATAACTGTTTAATAAACTGCTGAGGTGGACTGAATATTTCTCAGTAACACTTTCATAATATTTTGTGCAGCCATTATAGCACGAGCTGTTCTCTGGTATCTCGCAGTTGTTAGCATCATAAGTAGGAGAAACGCTGTTGGGGGGAAAATTCCACCCAGCAACAAGACGAGACCGTGATGCTGGTAGGCCTTGTGTTTAAACATTGAAGGTGAAATCGTCCATATTGTGGCTTCGGAGGGATGATCAAGGATGTCTAGAGTAACGATACTTTCTCCTGGTAACTCTTCTCACTCCGGTCTCACCAGAACATATGTATCCATGTGCTGTGAGCCAAATACTATCAACTTAACAAACAATTGCTACAGTCATATGGGTAGAGTAACATCGATCATGTACAATAAGTTCTTCTTGCTGTTGCAAATGCACTGCGACTCATTTATCGATAACAACCTTTCGGATAGTTATTTTTGTGTAAACTCAGGTTCAGCATAGTGCTAAAACGGTGTAAGGTCTGTGAAATAGAAAAACTTACTCTCACAGATAAAAAATTTATTAATTTATACTCCAAAATTTGTTTTTCAAGAAATCAAGTTGTTAACATTTGAAACTACGATACCAGGTAGATTCTGTATGGGGCTAACCGCGAGGACAAATTGTCTTCCCGCAAATTACATACAGACGCAAAATGCGTGCAACTGTCTAGTCTAGTATATTCATCATTATTGAATAATAGCTTCTTTATCCGGACTTTGTTTGGGATGAGATATTACTGGGATTTGTGGATTTATCCACCTTAGATCCATGTTCTCATCGCTCATTTATAGTTGTTTAACGAAAGCTATTTTTGTATATAGTTGGGGTTTTTGACTTATGGTGACAAAGACACCGACCAGCGTGATCTCCATCGAAAGACATGGTTATTGAAGAAAGACCCGTTCAACATTTACTACGGAGCTCTTTTTAAATTTACTTTTAAAATGTGAATGAAACTCTAACTCTTCGAAACTAAATTTATAAAAAAAGCAAAAACTGCATACAAGGTGCAGCTTCTGCAGACTTGCAGGGTCAGGCTTCAAACACGCGAAATCTATTAAAATAATAAATATCTTAACATGATCCAAAAAATTTAGCCAAAAAAATATAAATAAGATATAATTATTTATATAATTATATCTTATAATTTTTTGGATCATATTAAGATGTAAATATCTTAATATGATATTTATTAAGATATATTAAATATATAAGATATAAAGATTTAAGATATTATTAAGATATAAATATCTTAATATGATATAATAGATTATGAATTTATATATATAAATATATAAATTAAAAAAAATAGCCAAATGACTGCTTGCGTAAGATGTCGTTGATTATTGTTCATCCTATTAATCTGCACTTTCAGAACTAAAGTGTCGGGTTCAACGTCTTCTACTGAAGTACACTGACACAAGTCTATCATCAACCCATCGTTTCCCCTTGCCAACAGTGCTTAGCTGATTTAGGTAAAGAGCGATATATATGAATTTTCGGAAAAAATCTAAACATATGCTCGATGAATACTTGATATACTATTACAGAACTTTGGTGCCATAAGTACGATTTTAGGAATGTTTTTTGCTCCCATTTATGATTGTGTTTTACGAGAAGCTGAGTGTAGTTTTAGTCTGATGTTAGTGGAATACGCATGGCTTGCTGGTACTTTTTTTAACTTGTATTCCACAAAAGTAAATCTTATCGAACGGTCACAGATTTACACCATCAAAAAGTTGAGGCTACATTCAAAGAAAATAGAGTAGTAGGCGTCCTGACGATAAATGGACGAACCATTTGAGAAGATATGGCAACATAGAAGAAGCATCAGTCTGTGAGCTGTCACAAGAGATGGAAGCTAAACTTAGCCTGACGCCCTACTTCTCGTGGGCTGATAACGTGCAATCTTGGATACGTAGTCCAATAGTCGCGTCGCGGGAGTACGTAGATAACATTCTTTCGGTTTGATAACTAATTCTATTGCAAGCAAATTGGCAAATCATGATTTCTTATTATAATCATTGTTATTTCATAAGCATAACCCTAATTTTTAGTCCTTACATTCAATCTTGGATACGTAGTCCAATAGTCGTGTCGCGGGAGTATGTAGATAACATTCTTTCGGTTTGATAACTAATTCTATTGCAAGCAAATTGGCAAATCATGCCTTCTTATTATAATCATTTATATCTATCATAACCATAATTTTTAATAGTCTCTACTGTCTTGATTTGTCGTTAAATTAACATTATTATTGTTAATGCAGTAGATCATAGATTTTTGTTTGTGTAAGTAAAGCCTCAAAGTTTTGGTCACCGAAATTATCTTGTGCTGAACTCTTACGCTTGTGATACATTATTTTTAGAAACCTATATGACAAATTTTATAAGGCATTACTTCCAAAAATTAAATTAATACTTCATCTACAACAAACTTCATCTATTCATATCTCAAATGGCTAATTTTTTTAATTAATAAATAATTTGAGCAAGTCGGAATGTAAATTTGACTTCCATTGCAACCGCGAATACGAGATTTGCGATCCTAAAACGCTATCTTGACCAGCTAAATAAAATATTCAGTATAAAATTCTAAAACACCAAATATGGGATTTGGTTTTAAAATAATAACATCGACAGCTACATTCAAGCAGCCCTAATTTTACCGCTCGACTTGACAAAAAGCAACCAAATTTAGTCGACCCAGACTAGACCAAGAAAACTTGGGCACCCGCCAACCGTCGCACTGTTAGTTGATACGGTCTCTTAATTCTCTCACCACTAAACAGAAACGCTCCCAATTCTCTGTAGAACAATTAGCCTCTGAAATAAGAAAGAAGAGTGCAAGACAGGGCAGGCTGCCATGTCTCATGCACCCCCGCCGCCGCACAGCGGCATCACCTGACTCTGTGACGTCAGAGCAAAATTTAGAGGCTGTCGTTACAGAAAGAAAACAATATTCAGTTACACTTCCTGTGTAAATAACTGCATGTATTAAGTTAAAATATTTTCAATTATGTCGATCACTGTTTATTAGTATATCAGAGCCACAATATACACTAATAGAAGGTTGGCCCGACGTAGCTCGTATCAATCAATTCAAAGTTCCATTCATATGCAAATTTTGCATGGAACAATTTTGCGTTTGGTAAAAATTACATTCACACATAGCAATTTTTTAACAAAAATTGAATTATCTCCAGCACTCATGTGATGTCTCGTGACTCATGGAATCTGTTATCGTTATCAATGACTTCCACGGAACGCAAAAAATGGGGAAGATCTGGCCCACAACCTCCATTACCGCACGAGATTGTTTAACGGGACCGGTAAACGGTTCATCACATAATATATTTTCTTGCACGGGGTGCGGGTAGTCTCTATGGAAGTATTTCCTAATTGAAAGTGTATAGCGGTAGGATATGAGATCTAATAAATACAATATCCCAACATCGTGCGAGTGACACGCTTAATTGTAGCGTCGTGGACAAAAAGTAGGACACATTTAAAAAACAATTTTATTTTAGAAATAGAAATGGCAAAGAGATATATGTCATTAAAGAGGTAATTGCGACACATTACAGTATATAAATGTAAGAATAGAACGAGTGTCAGGAATGATAAAAAAAACTCCATCTCTTTAAACAACGATCAATGATCACGAAAACTATTAAAGCAGCTGTTCCTAGAAACTTTTACAAAAATCTTAGCTTTCAATTCCCTAAAGTTAAGCAAGAAATTTACAATTTTTGAAATTGAAACAAAAATTTTCCAATTACTAACAGCGTTAAAATTACCTCTGTTAAAGCGTAAGGAAGAGAGAGTTGATTGAATACGTATTTTTTTTATCAATAATTGGTCGTTGAATCAATTTGCATGTGTAATTCATAATTCCATGCAATAATATATATTAAAATTATTATTTCTAACGTTTACTCGGAATTTGCCCTTATATTTTTTTTAGAAATTTGAATTTGATTGCAAGTTAATTTATCAAACTTAACTTTACTTGTTTCCATTGTGCGCGTTTGCTGAAAATTAACGCCATTGAAAGTCATTTGTGAAACAAACAACTTACAGAAAGCAATAACAATTATGATTGTAATTCTGATCAAAGTGCGTTTAGTATAAATAACATCCATTTTCCGCACATTTCAATCAAGTTCCACAAAATTGATAGCGCTGTAATTTCCACCTAAAAATTCGATTAATTCTCTAACGCAGGAAACAGATTCACGTAGGAAATTTTGATGCTCTGTCAAATTAATAGGAAATCTGTGAAAAAGCATCATATATAATCCGTAAAGCGTTACACATTTGTAGCTTTATTATAGCTTTTGCAATAGTAAACGAGTAAATGTGTGATTCCATCAGTATGTAAGTGCTCTCAAAATTCTTAGATGTATTCTTTCAATCGCAATAAAAGGAAAATAAGTATCAATAAGAACTCTGAAGGAAAAGATTAAAAAAATTAAGTAGGCGAACAGGAAAAATCTTGTCATTAGACGAGCCGATATATTTTTCTTCCGATATGCTTCCGGTAGGTCTCGTGATGTAACGAATTAAAGGAAAATGAACATGCGACTGCTTCTCGGGTTCATTTTCAGGCCTCTTTCGTCACTATTGTAAAGAAACAGCGTATAACAAGTGGATGCGCAGATTATCATACTATGATAGTACTTTTTTGTTTAGAATTTTTTTGGCTCGATCATGTTACAAGAGAGTAGCGGCATCTACCCGGCCAGAGGATTTACATGATTGCTAAACGCTCGTAAAAAACATTGGGAAACGATATCTGAGTCGCAGTCAACCAATTTCGTCATTACACATACCAGATCCAAGTAATTTTACCAGAGTGTGATGAAGATAATTGTTAAATTATAGAAAGAAGCTGATAATGAGATTTTTCAATGATATGTTGGATCAGTTTCAAGTGAACATCAAACCGCATGTTCGCAGCCTTCAATGTGATGTGGGAGACGCGTGCGGCCGTTCTTAGCAGACTCACTTATTGATCTTACATTCTGCGCCGGGATTCGCTAAAACTGGCTTAAAGGTGCATGCAATTTCTTCTGGATCTGATCATTTATATTAGATTATGAAAATTATTCTCATAACATAGATAAACAGGTAGTTGCAGAGGAATAATAATTATTGAGTTCAAATTCTAAAGATGTAGTGTCGAAATTGGCGGATTGTTGCATCCTCGTAAACGAGACAATGTTTAGATGGTGGCATTTGGCAACGCAGGGCAAAGACGGGGGATGGGACTAGGGAGAAGGGGGCAGTATAGCACTGAGAAGGTAGAGCTCTGGGTGGCCGGGCTAGTCAATTCGCATCTCTCATGCTGAGTTCAGGTGTTGAGAAGAACAGCGATTATCATTCGTGCATTATCTCCTAACTTATCTGAAAAGCTAATCGTTTGCTTGATTGTAGCGTACCAAGCATACAACAGTCATTCATGAACACTGGCGGCTACTGAACGCAGAAACTGGAGTGTGTTTCGGCATATCTCGTTCGATAATTATCGACAAGATTGTGATAGCGTTGGGGCTTCTGTAAAACTTCCCGGCCTGCAGCATTTTTTGAGATTTTTGCTTAAATACTGTGTTGGAGAATTTCTTGGTTTAGCACACTCAAAAGACAAGCTGGATACCTCGTGTAACTTTCACTCCTGTAATAGTTCCTTCGGGGCCCCAAGAAAACGGATTATGGGCGCCAGAACTGTTATTCTCTAGCCTTAGTTCACTGGCGGCAATTGTGTGCTGCTGTTTGTCTGTGGTTAGTGATAAGCTGTGCTAGTTCGTTCACTTCAAGTGAGGTACCGCTGTACAAATTTTAATAAGGAAAATCGAGGCGTTCAGCCCACATAGTACTTTGCATTCCAGACATATTTTTATACCAAGGTGAGTAATATGGAACCGGCAGCATTAAATTTCGGCGTAAGTATTATAATGATAATAATTTTTTATTTAATCCGTAGAATCTTTCAATTCATTCTAAATGTTTTTGTGTTGTGCGTTTACGACATTTAATAGGCTTTGGTGCTTGTTCTTACCTGAAGAATAAGTATACAATGCAGATCTCTCATAATGACAATTAACGTAGGTAATTACATAATTATAACATAACGATCTCGGCGCTGAAGTGTAGGCCTGATGTGGCCTGTCGCCGATTCTTTTACTTTTCGTGCCTTGTTCACAGAAGATCTAATATCGTTTCATTTGACCGGACCTTTTCATGACTGACGATAGTTTCAAGTAGCTACTAGACTTCCACCGGGTTCGATAAGGAGCTAGGCATTTCAAATCTGAACATATATTTTTCCATAGCTATATCTAGTCTGTTCTTGAACGCGTTCATACTTGGAGCGCCAACGATGTCATCGGGGAGGCTGTTCCACGTGTCGGTGATTCGAAGCGAGAAGAAATTTTGTCGCGTGGAGAAGTTGCAGCGCAGTTTTTTTAGTTTATAGCCGTGGGCCCTGGTGTTGGTTCTTGCTTCAAATTCTAGTAATCCTTCGGGGACCTTGTATAAACCATGAGTATACTTGTACATTTCAATGAGGTCCCCACGCAGACGTCGATAACTGAGGCTTGGAAGCTTCATAATCTTCAATCTTTCTTCATAGGACTTGCCCTTCAAGCCTGGAATTATCCATGTTGCACGTCTTTGAACATTCTCTACAAAATTTCTGTCCTTTTCGAATCTCGGTGACCACACAACGTTTCCAAACTCTAGACTCGGGTGTACGACGGCAACAAACAACTGCTTCATCGTATCTGCATCTAGGAACTCGTATGAGCGTCTGATTAGTCCAAGTAATATGTTGCCCTTGCCAATATTTCACTCTCTAACAGTTAGGTAGGAGCACACAATTATGTGAACTAGCTAGTTCCCAAAATCTATCGAACTTCCCAAAATCTATCGAACATTGTATTTTTGATTGGAATTAGATTGACCGATCCAAAATTTCGTTTAGCCTATTCTGTAATTCTGTAGCGTTTTACAAGGCGGGAAATAACGCGTCAGTGAATGTGAAAAATGGTCCCTGTTAGTCTGAAATATTAATAAAAAAACTTCCACAAATCAACGCATTAGGTTTACACCGATTAGAAATTTTTGGCGAAAATAAAAATATTTATTTATTTATCTAATACTAATTTCAGGAGAAAAGCTGCACAAATCCTCGGAGTTGGACGCGTGTCCTGATAAGAGTCAGAATAATCAGATTATTATCAAGTTGTCCATTGGAATTAAGGGTGTCCACGTTACTCGTCTTATAGACAGACTTAGTTTCAATAATGGTCATTTAATTTTTAAACTTAAAATTACATTCAGCTTACTTTCTTATTTTGTATAGTATATATTTATGCAAATTAATTATAGCAATGCTTAGGTTGCTGCGGCAAAGCACTGTGGTAGTCAAGCTAAAATTAATTATAATTACAAAATCGTCTGGCGTTGGTTGAATTGTAGCTATTTAAGTCGGGGTTAATGCATTTCTACCGACTCGCTTAGTGTTTTTATCTTAAACGTATATGAGACTGCATCCTTGCTGCTCGACAAATCATTTCACTCCTGAAGAATCGTCACTATTTAAGTGAATGAGCAGAACAATATTTCGTAAACATTCCAACCTCTTGAATCACTACAGCAAGAATTAGAACTCGCTTGCTTCATTGTCTCCTCTTCTCTTTATTGGAAATTATTCTCCAGAACAACTCTTTGGGGTAGACATCTGTAAAGGTGGATCGCTTCCTCTGAAATCACCAGAGAAACCAGTTGAACTAGTCAGCTTTTTGCGCGCGTTGGGGGCCGACTTCTGGCTAACTCTCAGGCTTCGGCCGCCATCTCACTGCTTGATCCAGCCCATGGTTACACGTGGTGGGCTCACGTCTCACCTCATGCGCAGTTTCTTTAATAACGTTTCCATAAGTTTGAATTTCATAAACTTTATTTTTAGTTTATGTCACTTTATGTATATTCATTCGTTAGCGTCGTCTCTTCTTCGTGTGGCATAACAATGTGAGTGCATTCTTCTCGCAATCATATCTCGGTATCGCGGACTATCGCTAAGTCAACCATTATGATTTATGTTGTTTGCCTTCTAACATTTTGTTCAGAAACCAAACTTAATTTACCTCGATTTGCTAATTACTCGGCGTTTCCTTGAATATTTCAATTGAGGTTCCAAGAATGTATTCATTCGATGCCGTACTAAGTTTATTTATTGTTACTTATTTGATGCCGTTTCAAAGTGGTCTGTGGAGGAATTCGTATAGCATTCAAAATTATTTTGTACTACTCGAAACATACGAATATTATTAGCTGCATTTATTTTTTGAGTTAACAAACTTTTATGCTCCTCCACTTTTTAAATATTTGAGATTTGCCGCATTACGTTCCCGATAAATACCAGTCACAAAATACTAGGTACCGTACGTATTATGAATGTTTAATCTTATTTCCTGTTCTTTAGTTATATGCCTATGTATTCTTTGTCGTTATGTAGGAATACAAATATTGTATCATAGAATACAAATATTGTATTCTTCACATTCAGTAGTGATGTTGCTGATGGTGCGGCTGAGAAGTCTAGACGGGACAACCGGTCCTTGAATGCCTTGCATAATGCATATATGTACTGCCAGGCAACAGGCAGTACCTTGATATTGTTGAACGCGCTGCAGCTTCATACGGGCTGGAAAATTCTTGCATTCTTTTAACTTGAAACAATAATTAAAATAATAACATTGTTCTAGTTCATAAATTTGGAATGTTCACATGATTCATCGTTGAATTTTCAGATGACATTTGCTCACATTTAATGCTATTCAGAGTTGACTGAGGGTTTTAAATAAAATTATAAGTTGTAGCATTAAGCTTTGGCATTCTACTATATGACCGTGAATTTTTATGGCTGGCTTTTCATCCTTAATAGTCAAATATTTTCTAAAATAGCATTTGTAGTTAGGCTGAAACGTGCAGTTAAATTTTTCAGTGCCCTGGACAAAGCTGGAGTTTTGATGATTATTAATATGGTGATTCTAAAGCTCGCCGTAACACGCGATAATTCGTTGACGTGATTGAACTGACAAAAAAATCATATCGCAGACCTGCACGTGTAAATTCTTTGTTGAGGCGTGTGTGTTTTTCTTTATCGTCAAGTTGACCTCTAAAATGATTGTCAGGCGATTTCACTCAAGTTATCCAACTGCGTATAAGGAAGCTATGTGTGTAATAGGTCTGACCTATGACGAATTAGGTGATTTTCGCTTTTTTATTTTTCCTTCTTCAATTTTTTCATGCTACAGCAATACACTCATTTTTTTTATAGTTCAGAGCAATTGCCGTGAACTTCGTAGAAAACTATGGTGCACATATGTATCTCTTAAAAATTGATTGCAATCGAATGTTGAAACAATATTGAACGTTATCTTTAGGTAATTGTCGAATCGGATTTATCAAAACACCAAACAATTGCGTAAAAGATCGTAATTTTCCAACCGTATTTTCAATGCAATAACGTAAGACGCTTCTAGCATGCAGTATAACGGCGTATAGAGCAGATTCAAGATTCAATCCAGATTCAAACTGGTATTCTGCTGGCTGTTTTACCCGAATACTTGTAATAAACTCTACATTCGTGAGTGTATATCTCTTTACTTTTCAAAAAACGTGTTAATATCTGTATAAGGGTGCACATGGAACGAAGTATCTTGAGTAGAATTCATGTTTTCGATTCATTTGAAAGTACTCCCGAGATAGTTACTGTATGTCTATTGTTTAGGCAGTACCTACACTGTTCGGGAAGTCTTGGTGTTAGGGTCATAATATTAATGCTAGACGAGCATTGAATTAGAGATTTACATTATTTAAATTGTCCTTGAAAACTACGTAAAACTGCTGCTGCACATGTGATTTTATTTTTATTTATTTATTTTATTTTACCTGCTAGTTAAACTAGGTAGAGTTTTTATCACGTCGCCCAGTATTGAGACAGACGTATTCTTGATTCTATTTCTTTGAAACCCATATCGTTTTTCCATGAGTTGTGTAGAAGGTATAAGCCATGCTGCTTGGTTAACGAATAATTTTAATTTTTATTTGAATTATTTGGCTCATTAAGTTGCAAAAATTCAAGCTGAGTAAACGATGGATCTGAGGTGGCATATGATGCTGGTATACAAATGGAGTGAAAAACGGTCGCTTCATAATTGATGTCATGAATTTCTGAGAACTATGGATTGCATAGAAGTTATAAAGTCATCTTTGCTTATCTCTGTACAATAGCGTCTATAATGTGACCGCTTTGCATTCACCGAGCTATGAGAAATTGTTTCCTAGTTGAACTTATAGTGAAACATATTCTGTACGTTTGCCGTCTTCACCGGGTGCGTTGACAATATAATTTTCTTTTTTTGGTCAACAAATATCTTTACCGAAACATCCTATTTTGGGGGATTTTTGTTCCGTCATCTGGTCGGTTATCTTCTTGAGTTTCTTGGATCAAATAGCGAAACTAATAAGTTACTTGATGCACAAGCCTCTGAATATTAGTATTGAGTCGTGGCTATTCGTAATTTCGTAAAGGCCCTGATATTTTTCACTTACAAGTCAAGGCTGTGAATGCGTTCATTATTTACGATCGCATCGGACGCTTTATCTTTCAAATTTATTTTATACAGCTAAGAAAGCATATTGTATGTATGAGCAGCAAGTATTAAAATGGTTAATACGAGAAGCAATTAGTCATTTATTCAATAAATATTATATAATATTGAATTTATGACCAGTAAAAATGTATTTAAAAATTTGTTCTAGTTGCTGGTAAATGTTTCTAAAGTAGCAAAGTTCTTTACATTTTTATTCCTACCGTCTTCCAATTTCGTTTTCCAAGAGAACTGCGCCATTACCCAATTTTCATGTATATGCAGACAAGTGCATGACGTACAAATTTGCATTCCACGCGCATGTGGAAAAAAGTTCTTAAAAGTTATTATATCATGAAAGTTATTTTTAAAATTTCTTCATACAAATAATTTTGTAATAATAATTCATTTAATTTTAATAACAATTTATTAATAATTATGGCTCACTTTCACCGAATGAGTTTAGCAAGCCTAGCGTTAAATTTCCGACTTGTCGCTCGATTGTTTCTTCTTAACTTGAAGAGAATTGCGACTTGTATGGAGTTTGCTTCTGTCGTACATATTAAAAGTATTGTGGCAACATGCTTTCTCATGCTATAGTACTCCATAATTATATCCAGCTATGTCATAGAATAGAATAGAAGTGTCGGCGTTGAAGAAATAGGCCCATGGCCTGTTGTTTCACTTCATATATTTTATTCGAGGCAGGAAACTGCAAAGTTTCCATTAAAACATTTATTGAGGATTTAGTTAAATTTTGGATAAAAAGGCTCTGGTTTTCTCGTCTGTGTAATATATACAAAAATATACCTAACTCAGTACTCATTGCAGTGAGTGACAGAGAGCGCATTCTCTCAAAATCGATGAAAACGTGAAGTCACGGACAGACGGACATGACGAGCACAATAGCGCATTTTTTCCATAAATGAGAAATGCGCAAAAAAAAAAAAAAAATGAAATGTATCGAAAACATTTGCTTCAAGATGTATGCATAAATTAAATTAAGAAGGCTAGACAAGTAAAATTAGGCGTGCGCCAGAAATCAAATCAATTTTATTGTTAGAATCTCAATATTCAAAGTAAAATGTTTAGTCAAACATGGTTCTAACGTTGCTTGATACTTGCGAATAATTCGCTTTATGTGCTCTACATGCAAAACTGAATAATAAAACGTGCCGAAACAATGTTTCCCACATAAAATTATGTGTAAGGAAGATCGGAAAATATTATGATTTCGTGCCTGATACGTTCTGGTAAAAAATGTTGAAGAGTGTGACGCAATTTCCAGAGGTTTAGAATAAAATACGTTAAAAAAACTACGTAGGTTTTCGTAGTTACTCAGAGACAGTATTTGCATAGAATTTGTGTACATGATTTTGTCGTGTAAATAGAGTACAAATTCATTACAATTTTCGCTTCGGGCTATATATACTACTACTATCTATATATATATATAGTATAACTTCTGTGGCTATCTATACTTCCAGATGTTTAGAGAAGAATAAGAAATAATAGTTATATTTTCTTTCTCATCATTCTCACCGAACTGTCTTTTATGACTGCGCTGACGCAGTCCCAAATGTTGCCATCACGAAGCGCCAGGCTTTGTTTACAGGATGCGAACTGTTGCCTAGGGATCACCACGCGACGTAATTGGTCTTTCCTCTACGTAAAAACATCCCGAGACCCAAATATTAAGTTATCAGAGCTGTTATCACTTCAGATTTGTGCTAGGCCTAGACGTAAATACCTTTGTAGTATCAGACATCAAGATCTATTGGTTTTAGGAACATAACGTTGTGTCCGATTATATTGTGATAAATGCGATTGCGGACCACGTTGGGCTTCTTGACGGGCGGCTCAGCGGCTGGTCCAGTGATGGTTGAGTCCGTGTCCAGTTCACATCGACGCTCTGCCGCCTGCCTCGTGTGGGGCTTCTTAACTTAGGCCTTCTGCTCGAGAAGCTTCTTTTTCGACATTCAAATCGAAAATTTTAAACAATCTTTCTGAGTAATCATGGGTTCTTTCGAAATTTACGATGATGAACCACACGGTGAGTGTCTAATGTATCTGCGATATATAATTGTTAGAAAGCATTTGATTTTGAGATAGCTTGTTCCACGGTCTTCTGTACTTTTTAATTATTCAATATCTTTTTATCACAATGGCTTTCTTGTATGAAGTTCAAGTTTTTTTCGAGATCGAGTGAATCAATCGATTTGTCATGTTATTCGATATCTGTATCAATTTTTGGCATTTTTGTTGTATTTCGTGTATCTTTGTAAACGATTGCGCTGTGTTATTCTTCCACAGCAATATGAACATGACTAAGTTTACGTTGTTTCAATTTCAATTGGCGATACTAATTCATAATCGATAAATTTAACATTTAAAAACTTTACAAACCAATTTTGTTCTACGTCAATATCTGGAGTGCTGGAGTCGAGCTTGTTAATAAGAGTCAGAAATTTTAAATTTATTTTCTACCATTATTTTGAGCAAATCGACTTCGATTTCTATGCAAAATTCCAACTTCACTCGTCCATCAAAAAACCAGAAATTGCCGGTTTTATATTGTAATATTCTCATTAAGACCGTTTTGAAGGAGATGCGTTCTCATAAATAACATTTTCATCTGATCCAGGCTGAAACTTTTTAATTTCATCTCCTACTTAACGAGACAGTTGTGAAGGAGATGCGTTCTCATAAATAACATTTTCATCTGATCTAGGCTGAAACTTGTTAATTTCGTCTCCTACTTAACGCCATGAGTTGTGCAGTTGGATCTGCATATTGGTAGGGCATACGTCCACTGCTGAAGCTATACCCTCCAGCGTTAGGCTTACGAAGTTCAGGGGAACGTTCTTTATTTCCTTCGTTTGCTTGTGTATTGGAAAAGAAAAGGAAAGATCATAGAAAACCTGTGGCCATGTCTCTGGTCGGTCACGTGGCCACGGCATCACATTTTTTATCAGTGGTTTTTCCTCGCAATAACCAAAACATTTTGAGTGAAGGTTCCAGAAAGGACACGTGTGGGAGTACAATTTGTCGAAGCTATGAAGATTTTGTGCAGTGAATGTCATAGTTTGCGGATGAAGCGAACATTCCGTTTGAAGTCCGTTGTGTGCATGGCTGGAAAAGTCGCGTGGAATAGCTTCCTTTAATTGCCAGGAGTAATGTATTTCTTTGACGTAGAGACATGATTGTATGTACTGCATAATAAACTATATAGAGGTTAGCAAAACTGAACTGAATTCATCGTATTGTGCAAGTGAAGGTTCATGCTTTTAGGAATTGTCGTAAAAATTCGAGAGCAAAACCAGATATCTCCAGAATTCGTTTTTGATAACTGGTCTTTGCAATCGCCTTTGTTTTTGGAGCCTTTGGAAAAAACCTTTTTTTTGGAGGCTCCAAAAAACCTCCAAAACGAAAGGCTCAAAAAAAAAAATCTTTTTTTTGGAGCCTTTTGTTTTTGGAAATAGCCTTTGTTTTGGAAATTCTATTGTGCTATTTTTATCTATTTAATGTGTGAGCAAGCATATATTGGAAGCATTTGCTGAGTTTGGTGCCGCAAACGAAGAGAACGCATGCGTCATATGAACTGCTAGAAGCGTACAAACTGTAACTTAATGTATCCAGTATACGTGTTCAGCCCTTATGATCCACCATCAATAATTAATGGCAAGGCACGGAGCGTCTTTATAAGATATTCTGCTGATGAATTTATACTTTTGCGCAATAGGCTGTGTTCAGGAATCCTGAGTTGAGAAAATCATGCTCTTACGCGACCAAAACATTGAGCTCTATTAATATTTTTCTGAGACGTTAAATGCTTGAGATTATCTCTATGGAATCGCAATGATGGAAAATGATCACACAGAAGTTGAAAATTTCTACTTAGTTTACCATTATATTCGACTCTTATGAAGCGTATTTTAATTGTTAGCAGCACAGATGTGTAGAAGGAATCTTTTCTCGAAAACTCAGCTTGTTCGTAAGGTTTGTTTTTTTTGCGAACAATTTCAGCTACAGATGGCGATTTGATAACCAAACAACTGTGACTCATAATTATGAGTACCGTTAACCTACTTATCCAGTCAAGTGCGTGCGTTGGACCGGATACAACCTGTAACATTTCTTGAGTGCGCATCAACATGTTCAGCGATCAATGGCCGCGTGGCGGTAGCTTTACCAATGCATCAGTATTTAATATTCTATTTAATCGCGCTGCACGCATCTGCTTGTACTTAAAAATAAATATTGTATTCAATATGCTAGTCTTGTATTAAGGTTGGTCAACGCTGAGTCATAAGACATTGCGATTTTGTAAACGCGCGAATTATGCAAGTTAAGAATGATGTTATCTTTGATGAAACCTTCATATATATGATATTAGCGGATACATTGTTGTTTATTACTCTGTGAGAATGTTCTAATGACCGTTATTGTTCAATTTAATCAGCTATATTTCAATGATTATGGTGCAGTGCTGGTTCGATGAACGCTATATGCATGGTGACCTTAGACTTGCCACCCGTGGTCGCCATGGCAACGGAGTACAGTCGTCAACACGTGTTACCATGGCAACCACCCCAGAACTACGTCGTGAATCTCAATGCATGGAGTTGAAAGTTTATTAGGTCATGATGAGATTTGCAACCAGGCTCGTTCATTCAATTTAGGAAATTCTCATTTTTTTGCGCGAATTGCCTGCTCGATGATAAAGCTATCTTTGGTGTCATTTATATTTTATTTGGCAAAAACTCAACTGTATCGTTTCGTACGCTAGAATTTCACCTCATTTATGATTTTAAGACAAAAAATATCTTTGTTAAAAAACGAACCCTTTTAAATCAGTTACCACTTACCAGCCTCGAATAAAAAGTACAACTTTTGTCAGAATGAGGAACGGGCAAGTGCAATATATTTGTTAAATCTTGAATTGTTCTGCAGGATATAACCGACCTCGGTTAACAATTATCAATTTCTGGTGTTCACAACAAGTTAAACTCGTCTGCTTGATCTGACTCGAAAATATCTCAATATAATAATTAGTCAGTCGTCAAGGTTACAAAACGTATATCATTTCTTATTCTATTCATTTTTTTACTTCAAAACATTTTTTCCCTTTAAGAATTATTTCCTTTATTTCGCTCAAATCTTCAAGCTCCCCATAAGTTGACCATCGAAATGACTATTCTCGGTTTTAGTGCTAAATTTTGCCTTCATGAAAATCTATTTCGATTCCAAAGAAGAGCTACTGGCGCTAAACTAGCTACGAAAACGCATTGCGCTCAAAAATCTAGAGCTTACAAATGAATCATTCTACTAACAAATTATCTAACATAAATTAGACTCTACAATCTCCAAAAATGCAAACAAAAGAAATCCTACAATGTAAACTCGGATAACGAGCGTGGCATTTTCCAGAATAGTCCCCAAATTATTTAGAAACATTTATGATGAATATAGTATTGTATATTCTGAGAAATTTGACTAGTTTTTGATTAGGCGCAGGTATCAGAATTACGTTTTTCATATCGTTGCTACCGACGATCACGGCATGCTCGTCGTGTTGATATTTTGCTCACATTTCGAAGCCTCTGACCAAAAGCTTATATTTTGCTCACATTTGAGAGATAAGATATTTTTTGAGATATTCACAAGATATTTTGCTCACATTTGAGCCTCTGACCGAAAGCTGCTGAGCTTCATTACAACAATTCTCAGGGACGGATATGAAATACTCTATTTCAGATACCTCCGTTTCGTATATGTTTGCCAGTTTAATACTGGGTCGAGAATTGAAAAAAGTTTTTGTATAATTTTTATAAAGGTAAATGGTATAATTTTAAGTGTTAATCTATATGTATTTAGACTAATGATAGCATAAAGGTTTACTATCATTCCATAATATTCATTGAAGTATATATAAGAACGTACAATTTGACTGCAGTCAAATAGTGATTAATATCAAGTGATCACAACTCGATGAACTTTTATTTTATAAGTTACTGCTGAGTATTATGTTTCCTATTATTTTCGGGGCCTTTCATATAGCTTTTAATTATCTGATATTCCGAGCACTTCAGCTAATTGATTGATTGCTCATGCTGCAAACTCTGCAATTGGCACGTATCTATTTGTCATTGGAATAAATAGTCCATAGGCATAATTATTCAGCGAGAGGAACGCGTTCAACAAGCATTTCTGTTTATATTACCCTTGCTTACTTAAGTAGGAGTGATAAAGCAGCCGTTCAGCTAAGAGTTCAATAGCGCATTACACACTTCAAAAAACTAATTTGAACGACAAGATGTCATGCAGAAGCGTTCTCTTACGCGCACTCAAACTTGACGCTTCTAGAAATAGGTTTCTGTGCATACGAGTTTTAACCGCTGCAACGCTCGTCTCAGGCTTAACACTGAGGGTATGTAGTGTATACTTAGCATTATTTGGTATATTAATATTAGGTTTAGTTCAGAAATTAGAGATGTGGTATACTTTAGGTTATTAGGTATATTAATATTAGAGTATTAATGTCACGTATTTGCTTTAATCGTAAGTTGACTAAAAATTTAAAAGCTAAGAATAGTCCACAAAAATTCATATCTTTATAGAAAACGTTTTCTATAAAGATATGAATTTTTGTGGACTATTCTTTGCTTTTAAATTTTTATTAATATTAGGTTTAGTTTAGAAATTAGAGATGTGGTGTACTTTTGATTATTAGGTGTATTGATATTAGGTTTAATTTGGAAATTAGAGAAATTTTACCTACTGATTCCTGCAAGAGATTGTTAATATATCTACTTTGTTTCAGCTTTGTTTCCGCGGAAGTTTTCTCAGATATTCTAATATATTTCTAATTTCTAATATGTTTATCGGCAGCAAGAATTCTGATGGAATACACCGCAGTGCAGATAGTATTTCACTGCATCATGCTGGTGAATGGATTCGTTTGAATTAGAAAAAATTTTATGTGGACCCGAGATTCATAATTCAACATACCATTATTTTATTTTCCGTACACAATGATTTTTCAAGTTTTTTTTTCACGGTTTATTTACGATTACGTACAAGTAGAAGCCTCAGACGGCTTATTTTGATGTCAATACCCAATTTCTTTTCGCGTACTCTTATTTTTTAATGAACAAAATTCAGTAGGTATAATGTCTGTAGCATTTTATCTCGATGGAAATGTTAATAATTTTTTTTATATACGGTACTCTATTCTTGAGCAGGGCTCGGTATATACGGCTGCTCATGTCTCCACCATGGAGCGTTGGCCGACTTGTCTTATTTTTTAATGAACAAAATTCAGTATATATAATGTCGGTAGCATTTCATCTCAGTAGAAATGTTAATAACTTTTCCTATACTAAATTCTTGAGCAGGGCTCGGTATATACGGCTGCTCATGTCTCCAGCATGGAGCGTTGGACGCTTGTCTTATTTTTTAATTAACAAAATTCAGTATAATGTCTGTAGCATTTTATCTCGATGGAAATGTTAATAACTTTTTTATATACGGTAGGTACTCAATTCTTGAGCAGGGCTCGGTATACATGGCTGCTCATGTCTCCAGCATGGAGCGTTGGCCGACTTGTCTTATTTTTTAATGAACAAAATTCAGTATAATGTCTGTAGCATTTCATCTCAATAGAAATGTTAATAACTTTTCCTATACTCAATTCTTGAGCAGAGCTCGGTATACACGGCTGCTCGTGTCTCCACCATGGAGCGTTGGCCGACTTGTCTAATCTCTCTGACGACAATATTTTTCAACATTCGCTCGCTCTATCCTGTGGCTTTTCCCGAAAAAACTGACGAATATCTGCCCTTTGACTTTTTGGTGACTATAAATTTACCGTTACCAACGTCTTTTTGATCTCAATAATGATAATTTTTTATAAATGATCAGCATTTTTGTATTTTGTTTATTGCAGACGCAGGGATGGTGACCATGGCGAGCAACTTGACTCTGAGCGACAGCACCGAAATGATGAAGCAGCGCATGGCGCAGCTCAATCAGTTCCGCAAAACCCGACACTTTTGTGATGTTGTGCTACAGGTGTGTACTGTGGTGTGCTACAGGTGTGTACTGTGGTGTGCTACAGGTGTACTGTGGTGTGCTACAGGTGTGTGCTGTGGTGTGCTACAGGTGTGTACTGTGGTGGTGTGCTACAGGTGCGTACTGTGGTGTGCTACAGGTGTGTACTGTGATGTACTACAGGTGTGTACTGTGGTGTGCTACAGGTGTGTACTGTGATGTGCTACAGGTGTGTACTGTGGTGTGCTACAGGTGTGTACTGTGGTGTGCTACAGGTGTGTACTATGATGTGCTACAGGTGTGTACTGTGGTGTGCTACAGGTGTGTACTGTGGTGGTGTGCTACAGGTATGTACTGTGGTGGTGTGCTACAGGTGTGTACTGTGGTGTGCTACAGGTGTGTACTGTGGTGATGTGTTACAGGCGATGTTGTGCTACAGGTGTGTAGTTATATGATGTATTACAGACGTGTACTTCAGTGATGTATTGCCTGTCTGAGTAGATTAGTGTTGTTTCATAAGTGAGCGTAATTTAGTGATATATTACAAGTGTGTTCATATAATGATGTATTACAGGCTTGTGTAGGTAGTGATGTAATACAGGTGTGTACTATAGTGATGTACTACAGGTGTGTTCTTTAGTGATGTTGTACTGTAGGTGTATGCAGTTCAGTGACGACGCTCTGCAGGTGTAAACAGTTTGAAGGTAGAAAATGTTTGCATAAAGTTTCATGGTATCTTATTGAATATCATTCATTATTGCTACTAGTTGTTTAGAAATTCCCAATTTATTACTTAAGTCAACTCCCAATGACCAAAGAACAAGCCAAAACTTAATGAGATTGATTATGCTTGAGACTCTCTTGCTAATCATCATATATCATGACTCGCTTATTGATCTTTGGTTCCTAGGATTTATTTTTTTATTCATTTAAGGTTCTATCGATCGCTCGTGTCAGGCAGTCGTTAATAAAGAACAACTGACTCACTCAAGGCCTTTCTTAGATTCATCATATGAAAAAGCTGTTATTTCTCGTTTTGAAATTGCTCTAATTGTATTCCCTGTATGATTTAGGTCTGAGCTATATTTGTGTGAAAATATCAAGAAATTAGTTCGATTCTCGGGAAAAATTCAATGCTGCGTCATCTTAATCTCATTATGTTGCCTTTTTGAATTTCTATAATCATATGGATTTTTTATGCAGATCGGAACTGCGGAAATCCATGCCCATCGTTCAGTGCTTGCTTGTGCCAGTCCGTATTTCTTCGAGCTCTTCACTACTGACGAGAGCAAGAAGACGGCTCGAGAGGATAAGGTGAGTGCCTTCCTTAGCTCTCATTATTTGCCCAGTGATCTTGCATTACTCTTCATGTTAGTATTAACAAGTAAAACTGGCTTATTCGTACGATAAAGCATTTGTTTATGAGCTTGACCTTGTATCGCTGCCTCTTCACAGGAGCATCCATAAGAAACGACTTCGTGGAGCTAGTACACTTTTTACTGACTTTTTTTACTGTGGTTGAGCTGCTTTATCACAAAATTATTGGTTACACTTACTCGTACGACGCGCGAAAGTGAAACACTAGAGGTTTGATCGCTTAAGCCCGTAATGATAAGTGTAGCAGGACTTGCTCAGCAACAATAAGGAATGTTGCATCCTAGACCTTGCTATAGTAACAACAGTTCAGTGCTCTACCGTTTAAGAACTTCTATCATCGAGTCTCCGACACAACGTATCTATCTTTTATCAGTATACTTCTAAAAGGTCACACGTGCTAATCTTCAGTTACAAGATTATGATTGCGAGCGTCTGCAAGAAAAATCTCATTTTTGTTCTGTTACGTTGTTGTCTTCTTCGTTACAGGTTCAGTCCGTGATTTACGATTATAAGCTGATGCCCGGAAAATTCTGTCTTGCTTTAATATTGGGTCTTTTATTTTATAACTGCTAATCGCGTGCTAGAGTCTTAGTGTAGGTATTTGATTTTTGCGTGCTGAAGTCTTCGTGTGTATGGCTATTGCGTGTTGTAGTTATGGAATTTTTAATTATCGACACTTTTAATTATCATTCAATATTTAATTAATAACAGTTCAGAAATATCGGTTTATCTCATACAAAGGTCTATGTGATTCTTATTTTCTTGAATTTTGTTGTCTAAACCATGACGGGATAAGTACTCTCAATGATGTCATGGAACGCTGATCTGGACATTTTAGTGCAACCTAAGAGATGTTTGATAAAGGATTAGAAAAACCTAAGTTTCAATTTGCTGTTGTTCCAGAGACTATTGGGATTTTATCAAAATGTATGACTTTTAAAATTATGAATTATGTATGAATTTGTATATTCTTATTCCTAATCATCGGTTATTTATATTCTTATTCCTAATCATGTTCGCTCAGTGAAGAGAATGAAATGTCGTGACGAATGCCGCTCTGTGCAGGTTGTGTACAAGCTGAGCGGCAGCTTCGAGCAGGAGTCCCTGGAGAAGCTGGTCAAGTTTGCCTACACAGGAGACTTGGATGTGCCAGCCAGGCTGGTCAGGCATGTCTATGTCGCTGCCAACAAACTCAGGGTGAGCCTAGCTAATGCAGAGACTAGTCACTATAGCATCACTCGGTGCAGTCACGCACAAACTCAGGGTGAGCCTAGCTAATGCAGAGAGACTAGTCACTATAGCATCACTCGGTGCAGTAACTCGTCTCTATGTTTTTTACTGTAGAGCTGCGGTTTATATACAAACGGAAGTCTCGTTACAGTTGATATCGTAGTTACATTGAATTTTCACTTCATATCTTGAGTTCGTGATCTGGATTCTTTGAAATTAACCATGTGACTGCTGCTTCCGGCGTAATTAATCACAAAGTGAGGCCATTCTTTGTAAGTGAAAATAAAGTTGGAGTATCTTTCAAATTTACTTATATATTAGTGATTGTTTCTTTTGCATTAATTGATGCTTTCATTTAACTCTTCTATAGCTTATGTATTCATGGTTATTGCTAATAACTTTTGTTGCGAACGTCATAGAAGCAATAAGTGCACCTAGCATCTTAAAGGGAATGTTTTTCTAAGACTGAAGTACGAATTTGAGAAGTTTAGAAATCCCCATCATTGTCCAATTATTGTCTGTTGCGTTAATGGGTTACACAACGCCTGGAGGGACTAGACCAGCTGTTACATATGGAAGCGCAGCCTTGGATTTCCACATTAATAATCTCTGAATTGTTCGCTGCTGGCATTGAATTTGAATTTAAATTACACTATAACTGGAAAATTATTAGTGCCTGCTTATATAAACATCAAGTGGCTATTATATTCTTTCTATCCGTTACAGGCTCGTTTTTATTATATTGCAGGGCTCTGGGCTTTTTGATCATAAATGTTATTAATAGGACTGATTGATTCAACTTTTCGATGATGCAGATGGAATTGCAGCGGCTCTGAACTTTTCATCATAAATGTTATTATCGATGCCAGTTATGGCTGTAAATTTTCACGATGCCAGTTATGGCTGTAAATTTTCACGATGCCAGTTATGGCTGTAAATTTTCACGATGCCAGTTATGGCTGTCAATTTTCAGTGATGTAATTTAACTGCGTACGCGTGGGCAGCTTGACCTGGTGCGCGTGAGCAAGGACACGGGGGGCGTGAGTCGCCTACAGGTGCGCGTGATGCAATACTCGGCAGACGACGCGTCCATCACCAGCCACGCGCTCTGCACGCTCGTGCTCGAGTGGATCCGGCGCCAGATGGAAGAGGAAGACATCACGCTCGAGTCTCTCAAGGAGAAGGTCCGTAAAATATTTAACGAAGTTTGTTTTTAATTGTGATCAAATACTGTGGATGCCGGTTTAAAATAGCGTTCAGATACTGTGGATGTCGGTTTAAAATAGCGTTATTGAGTTATTTCAAGTAGTTCGTTTGTTTTTAATTGTGATCAAATACTGTGGATGTCGGTTTAAAATAACGTTATTGAGTTATTTCAAGTAGTTCGTTTGTTTGTATCAGATATTGTGGATGACGTTTAAAATAGCGTTATTGAGTTATTTCTAGAAGGTTACTGTATAATTATGTTTGTATAAATGCCTGCAGGGCCAAGGATTAGAAACAGGACCGCGCATTGTACATGTCACCTCTTTTTTCAACTAACCCTGTATTGGGTTAGAATTCTGGCTTCATTAGAGTTAAAAAGTGTAGAAATTTGTTTCAAAAAGGTTAAAATAATGTTATGTTTGCATAACCCTGTATTGGGTTAGAATTGTCGCTTCAATGGAGTTTAAAAGTGTATAGGAATTTGTTTAAAAAAATGTAACGATATTATTATGTTCACAGAAACATCTGTTGTACTTGAACATCGATAATTCCCTGCACGACTGCAGCGACATCCGCACTGGGGACTATCAGGACTCGGAGATGGTGCAGGACTACAAGAAAATTTCCCGCAAGCTTTCCAAGACGAGCTTGAAGGTACTGCCCCTTCTCGACATCACATGATCCCTTTAACTCGAATAATTCATATATTATAGGCCTTCCAAGACAAAATTGAAGGTACTGCCTCTTCTCGCCATCACATGATCCCTTTAACTTAAGAAATTAAAATATTATTGGCTTTCCAAGACGAGCTTGAAGGTACTGTCTTCTCGTCATCACATGATCCCTTTAACTTAAATAATTCAAATATTATAGGCTTTCCAAGACGAGCTTGAAGGTACTGCCTCTTCTCCGCCATCACATGATCCCTTTAAATTGAATAATTCAAATATTATAGGGCTTCTGTTTTTAGGAGATGACATTTGTTTTATGGCAGAGTGTCTGCGGATCTTGTAAATAATTTAATTGTAAAGTGCATTCGTAGGTCTTTGCGCTGTTATAGTTAATAATGTTATAATGATCTTCGTTTTATTGCTTTGCAATTATTTCGAGATGCGTTTAAGCTAAGTCGGCAAATTTGATTGATAATTTGTAACAAATTCAATGAAATTTTCATATAAAAACGAAACAAAACATGCAGGGGCATAAAGTTGCCAATCTTGCTTATTCCCACGAAGACAAAAATTATCTATGCAAGTGCTCTGCCACTTCAGACATTCATATTCACGGTTACATTTAATAAATCTCTTTTCTTTTCCATCTTATTTCTCGGTATTTATGGCACTGGTGTGATGAATATTTACTTTGTATACATTAAATAAGTCTGTATTATTTTCCATTTTATTTCTCGGTCCTTATGGCACTGGTGTGATGAATATTTTGTATATTACAGGGGACGAAGAAAATAGTTGTGGGGCTGCACCCTGCCAAGCCGCGCATGATGCTCTACTCCCGCAGCATCTCGGACGAGGAGGACGCGCAGGACGCTGAGTGGAAGCTCATCGCTCATTCTGAAGTTACTGGTCAGTCTTTTGAAATATATTAAGTCCTGCAAACATCGCTAGATATACTTAACACGAGTCGGAAGTAAAATTAATAGCATACAGTTTCCCGAAGCCAGTCAATCTGTTAATTAGTTGAGTTATTTGTTAATCAATTCGTACGCACGTTCAAGGCTTGCACTCTCTGACGCCATTAGGGATGATATAATAATCAATTCTAAGATTTATATATGGTGAATGTCGACTTGAGTATGCTGTAGTTATGCGAGTTTATAATATTTTTCCATTGAATGTCCGTAGCTTCTATTCTTAGTTGCTTATCTACCTGTGGTTGCAGATCGCTCGTTCCTGTCGATCGTAACATTGAACGGAGTGGTCTCAGTGCTGTCCATCATGCAAGTGTCACAGCCCCCGTCGCCCACTCTACGCACGCCGCACCAGTCACGCCCTGCCAGCGTCGAGAAGGTTGACAGCTACACTCTAATCCCCCACATGGCGAGCTCCAAGTGCGGCTGCGGCGTCGATAATTTCAATGGAACTCTTCTCGTGTCCGGGGGCTACGACAGAGTTGAATGTCTGCGAGATGCTGAAGTTTATTCGCCCAAGGACAACACTTGGACGAAGTTTCCTGACATGCGACAAGGACGCGGTCGCTTTGGTCTCGCTGTTCTGGACGGCATCGCTTACGCCATCGGCGGCAGTGACGGAACACGGGAGCTCAACTCCGTCGAAGTGCTCGACGCCGATGCCAAGCGCTGGACAAATGTGGCTCAGATGCCTCTGGCGCGATCCAATGCCGGTGAGTTACTGGACTTTTTCTTCAGCTCTGAAGGAACAAAGCTCACGTATATCTGAGCATTCAAATGCTCATAATCGGATATTTTTTACTCCTGACAATTGTCTAGGGAATCGTGGACACCAGCTTGGCTTCCGAACTTTAATTCTACTTCTAAAGTGTGTGTTTATTGTGAAGGAGTGAGGAGACTCTTCCGTTCATCCTTTATTTTTTTTGTTTGGTTGAGTTTTTCTGGTTTTCGAAAGGTTTCGAGTTCAACTAAATTCTTCGTTATTGTTTTTTTTCCACAGTGTAGATAGTCTCCGTAGTCTCCGTTTTTTAATTTCTTGACTTTACCGTGGGAGTATTTAATTTTTTTATATCCTCTAATGATTCATCTCCTGTTTGCTAGCTAATATCCTTCAGCCACGCCAGTGTTCCCATCCAATATCAGTTCTCAGGGATAACCAAGTGTCTCCCGCAATGCGCAGGTCACCTTTTCTTAGCAACTTATTAGCTCTTCTATCCCTGTATTGGCTATGACTTCTGGCTTGCATTGGTGTCCTCTTTCACCAGGAAGTATTAATGCTGATAGCGTATATAATTTGAATGGCGGTGTACGACTCCATCAAAACCTCTGACGCCGGTAGGTAAATTTATGAGCTGTGCTGAGATCTTAAGTTCAAACGACTTGCACTCACAGCATCAGTAATTGCAGGGCCATCTTGAAATATGTGATAATGTGTGCATCCTAATCTCCCGGTCATGCATGAAGCTTCTCATGAACGTACGCTCATCTGCTCCCTGTTTCTCCGTGCAGGACAGCAGTCGCTGCAAGTGGGCGACAAGACTTTTTCTGTAGGTTAGGTGCTTTTTCAGAGCGCCCAACTCAAGTGATGATCATCTTATTTCAATCCAGGACTGGCATAAAATATTATTATTTTATCTTCATCTAATTTATGTCCTGGTGAGTAGCCGTGCTTCCGGAGCGTTGCAAAATAAATGCCTGATTTGTAGAAGATAAATTGTTTGCCTTTCAGCGGGGCTTCTTTTTTTTTGACAGGACGCTCATTGATAAAGACGGTGTGTTGTATCTTACTTCGTTTGAAGCTTTCCAATGCAAGTAAATATGCTAATCCTTTCATGGAACACAACAAGACTGCCATTTGTAGCTTGATCTGCCCATTTCTCTACCTTACTTGAGTAATAGAGATGCTTCTGAAGATTATTAACTCGGCTCGTGAGTACACATGATGTGTTTGAAAACAAGGTGTAGTTTTCAAATTGAAACTCGTTCTTAAATAACTCGTTTCGTTTCCGTATTGCATTAACTTTGCTCCTTATTCCATAATGAAATTATTTGCTTGCAGAGAGCCCTTTGTTGTAGCGTGTTTCCTGAGAATTTTTTGTGGCAGATTGCGGCACTGTTGTTTTTGAACGTGAAGTTCGAGTTCGAGGCAGGTTTTTGTATGAGGAGAAACTCAAACAAGTCCAAATTCTGTATTATGCCGGCGCGGGAAGGAAAGTTCTAATTTTTTTTAATCGCAGAGTGGCTGCTGCTTGCAGAAAAATTCGTTGTCAAAATTTTCTTGGATCGCAAAAGATGTGTCATTAGAAAATTTTCTGTTGGTATTGCATTGATATTTGCTTTTAATTTTACGACAGGTACTCAATGTGGTGTAGGTTTTCCCATCAATAAGGTGACTAAGGTTAAGTTTGGTGCACTTGTGATATGTTGAGTTTTAATCTTGCGGTGACTCCTCTATAGCTGATCAAGATCGTTTATTTGACGATATTTGCATTTGCTCCGAACACACCTCGAAGCCACGTTAGCCGCCTGTGCCCTTATGTTGCAGGTTTAATATAAACGATCTATTATATGAGTCACTAGACCAAGCAAATCGTTAACGTTAGCATGATTTTACAGAAATATTGAGAGCATTGGGTACAATAATCTCAGCCTAATTCTTTCTACTTGTGCAAATTGTTTGCAGTTTACAAAATTTCTGTTCAACATACAGTCGTCATTTTTATGAATACAGGTTCCCGAATTCGGTTTAGCGATTAGCGATTCAATTGTCCATTATTAGTGTTTCCACAGTTTATTCCGAGGAAAATAATTTTGATTTCAAGTTGGAAAGTCCATATTAGCATTAACAGATTCCTGGGAATTCCTAGTATGATTAAATTAACGGCTTTTGCTTTTCAGCGATCACTCTTGAACGTTTGAATTTAAGATGAACGCCCGCATCTAAGATGAGGTTTTCTGGTTATGCTTCAGGAGTGTGTAGCTTCAACGGCAAGATCTACTGCGTGGGCGGGTGCTACGGTCACGGTGGCATCAAGCAGTGCGATGTGTACGAGCCTCAGACCAACACGTGGACTACTATCGCTTCTCTCAACATCGGTAAGCTGCTCGTTTTTGTCTTATTACTTGACATGCTAACTCATGCTTTGTAGCTCATTGATATGCTTCTCGACGCTATCGATTAAATCTCTTATTCGTCGACGTTCCTTGCCACCCTCCCTGCTTTCGCCCACCTTCCTCCTCATCCGGTGCAGCCCCTCCGACCGCCACCAGAGCCTCCGCCCACGCGAGCGTGACGTTTGGCGCAAGAAACAACAAATCGCTTATTAATTAATTAATCCTACTTTAGATGGCTATAAATGCTTCCTAGGCTCTTCAGTGAGTATATACTGGACTGCAAGAAGGTTTGCAATAATATTTAGTGGTGACGTAGCAAAAACGTAATGGCATACGCTGCTAGCTGGCAGCCTGACAACCCTGAACTCACGTCGGTGGAGGTTCTTCAAGTGGTGGCCAAGCAAAGTATCAGCCATTTTATTAGCTAGGATTTACGTCATGTCGCTGCCTGGCAGTCGAGATAACTTGCTAACCTTTCATGTACGTCAGGTCGGTACCTGGCAGTCGAGGTACCGGTAACTTGCTGAAGTTTACTAACCTATAACTTGCTAACCTTTCATGCACGTCAGGTCGCTACCTGGCAGTCTAGGTAACTGGGTAACTTGCTGAAGTTTACTAACCTATAACTTGCTGACCTTTCATGTACGTCAGGTTGCTACCTGGCAGTCCAGGTACCGGTAACTTGCTGAAGTTTACTAACCTATAACTAGCTAGCCTTTCATGTACGTCAGGTCGCTACCTGGCAGTCGAGGTACCGGTAACTTGCTAAAGTTTACTAACTTATAACTTGCTAACCTTTCATGTACGTCAGGTCGGTACCAAGCTGGAGTGGCGGCCCTGGATGGCAAGGTGTACGCCGTGGGCGGCTACGACGTCCTGAATTGCCTGAGCTCGGTCGAGGTGCTGGACACGGAGCTCAACGAGTGGCGCATGGGCGCCCCCATCGGCACCGCCAGAAGAGGGCATGGACTGGCCGCCTTCAAAGGTGCCCACTCTTAGACTGTTTGATGTGATGTTGTAAAGTAGTGTCGGAAATTGTTAACTTTACTTGCATAACTTAGAGTGGGTGATTTACATGGCCTGTTTGTAAATGTTTGTTGTTACCTGTTTGTTTTTCTTGTAAAACCTGTTTGAAAAATAGCGCTCACAAGTAAGCTAACAACTCGTTATTTGTATTTGGCGTCTATATGATACTTCTTGTTTTTTCCCTTATCATTTCAAGACGCTGTATTATGTGCGTTAAAGCTTCACATTTTATTTACAAATGCAACTTTTTCAGTACACTACCGTTTACATGTACTCTAATACACTTGTGCTACGTTTGTGAAAGGTTCCTAATAGATTTATCTTCAAATACTTACCTTGAAAGCGGATCCGCTGTGGAATGTTCCCGCTCGCTTTAAACATAAATTACAAAAAATACTATGGAATATGATAAGAAACTTTGATACTACTTGCAAGTCGCTGATATCTTTCGCTGTGTGAGCAGGGAAGCTGTTCATGGTGGGCGGGTTCGACGGCAAGCAGTCGCTGTGCTCCACGGAGATCTACGACCCCGACACCAACAGCTGGTCGCCAGGCCCCTCCATGACCACATGCAGGGCGAACGTCGGCGTCGCTGTCGTCGATGGCAAGCTCTACGCTGTTGGTGGCTTCTCAGGTGAGGTTCATTCTTAACTACTACACTTGAGACCATGCCACGTTCTTATTAGGTACCGTACGGTACTATTGAAGAACTGGACGCTGAGCAGGTTCAATTAATTATAAGTAATGTATTATTCTGTGAATTGACATCGATAGTTTCCTATAAATAATGAAGTTATTCATCCCCAGGTAAGAACTTCCTGAACAGCATCGAGTATCTGGACCCGGAGACGATGGAGTGGACAAACTTTACGCCCAAGCCTGAAGGCTACAAGAGCAGGAAGACGAGCAAGAGCCTCGTGAACGGCGCCGGTGCTCAGGCCGATGAGGAATCCCGGTCAGAAACGCAGGAGGATAACTCGGCCAGCGAGCTGGACACGAGCATCCCTGAAGAAAGCATCCCTGAGGAGAGCGAACCTTCGACCTGTGGCGACACTCCTGCTGTCAACGGCATCAGAGCCATGACCACCAATGTCCACTGATGAATCTCGCCATGAGAAATGCATTATCCTCGTTGTATAAAATTTAAATTTGAATTGCTTTAGATGTGTTCGACTTTTGAGCTGACCCAGCATATTATTCTCACTCTAGATGCATAGTTTTCTCATGGTTTCCTTATTTTATGTTGTGTTCTCCAATATATCACTTCATATGTGTATCGCTTCTCAATATCCGAGCGTGATCATACAAGGTTAGATTTCTTGCGTTGGAGGCATTTGCCGACGACCTGTAGCTTGTTTTTTTACAGCTAAAGTGTCAAAAATTATTTTGCGAATAATTTGAACTTCAATTATTAAATATTCTACAGCGATGTAATTTCCAAAGTTCACATACTATTATTTTTCGTGGTACATCTTGAGGCTCCAACATGATTAATCTGGACCATCGAAAAATAATTATATGCATAATCAGTCAAGGTTGTGCTGACTAGGCTTATCATTGATATTTGTAGGTTTTATTTCAATAAAATTTCATTTGCTGAGTATTGTGGAGAGTTGGTGGATGTTCGAAGTCGTGTGAACGATGTTCTGTCAAATACGTAGGCGTGAGCTTCACAGTTTCCTGGGGCGTTACTGATGAATTTTTATTTACCATGCTTTGAGTGACGGCGTCACAACGGCTCAAGGAATTGATGCTAGGGAATGTATCAGACCTCGAATTTCTGCTTCATTTTTGATTGAGGAGGAGTAAACGTTTTAACGGGCCAGGAAAAACAATCTAAGAATAAATTTGCATTTTAAATAACAAAGATAGTTGATTTGGTGGAAAACATGCATTGGAACAAGCGAGAAAATTGCAGTAGAAATAGCTTTGTAACTGGTATGGAAATGCTATTGATGTAGGAATTGTGGCTGACAACTCGGATAAATGTAACACCATAGCCTGTTACTGCAGGCTTGCCATCTGCACAAGAGACCGCTACACTACAGACATGAACCATGTCACTAGCGACCATGTCGCGATTTCCTCCTGTCCATCTTGTTTCTGCGATTTTGACGTTCAAATGCGACCATAATTTTCGATAATTTGACTTACTAGGCGTTTGAAGAGGCATTCGTAGAAACTGTTCAGGTAAATTTTTACGTTCAAGTTAGTAAATAAATTTGCGTTTCTGCATATATATGCAATTTTAATTTTTACATTTCTTTCATTTCAACAGGAAATCATATTGAGCAAATCAACCCCGTGGAAGCACACTTGATGTTATTTAACATTCATTTCCACATCGTTAAGTGTACTTTGTAAATGTTCTGGTCGATGAATCAGGCCAGAGTAAATTACAAAATAATGGTGAAGTACCCAGTTCGGGCTTAATTTTCAATATTATGATGGGTTCACTGTTTCACATATAACACTGATAAACGCGCTTTGTTTCACAAATCACGTAAGATGAATTTTAATCTTTCAAACACCATTA
This sequence comes from Hyalella azteca, assembly GCF_000764305.2. NCBI lineage: Eukaryota > Metazoa > Arthropoda > Malacostraca > Amphipoda > Hyalellidae > Hyalella > Hyalella azteca. The sequence continues at coordinate 441,744 of NW_025932041.1, read as the reverse complement.
GCAAGTAAAGCATTTGTTAAAGGTGAGCTGGAGTTGTTTTGAAGCTTGAAATTTCTCGATAAAACGTAGAATGATTAAATGAAATGAGCATTTATTCATATAAATGATTGCATTGTCGTGTAATTCCATACATCCCAGTAGTGAACTCAACATGTTTCACCGAAAAAAGCTTTTTGGTCAAGCAATTGTATTAGAAAGACAATAACTATATCAGTTGAGCTACCCACGTGTAAAACGATACTAAATACTTTTATTTTTGTTCTAGGTCTAACTAACCTACCGCAATGACGCTGAAAACTCGGGAATCTATGATTTTGTATTGATATTGCGACGTGTTAAATGTAACCAGATTATTCGTAGGTTTCATTCCACGGTCACATATATCGACTCCAACTAGGGCTATCGTGCATACCGTGGATCATTGCGCCCAACTTTGAGTACGATCGTCAAAAAATGTTCAGTGAAATTCCAAGCAATTGAGAGTCAAATCATTGGAGGTTCTTTTTTTAGATTTCAACTTGAAGTTTATTTTCAAAATGTCACTGGGTTCCTCAGCAATGAAATAGACATGTCATGACTGATACAGTGACTAGCACAAGCCGTGTTGCGGTTTTAGCTGGTCCCAACATTTTCGACCTGAATAAGGTAAAATTTATACTTATCACATTTACACGTTTTTTCAATATATAACACGAGGATTATAATGTTATTACAATACATATTCTTTTGAAACCGATTCTAACGCTTATTTTTCTCCACCTTGCTTCGAAATATTTGTTAAATTTTCATTTATTGTATTCTCACTTCATCTCTTAAAGTGACAATTGCTCGCATGTTCAGATCAATGACAAATGGTGCCAACATTGTTTGTGATTTGAGCAACATTAAGTGACTCAACAAGCATTGAGTGATTTGACTTTACAATCATTTTCAAAACTAACTGAATCGGCATGCCTTAATTGATAACCGATTGCATTGTCTTATCAAAATGTAACTTCCTGTTGACGCGATGTTGTTTCTTCGTGTGTTTTTCATCTGAAAAATTGCCATAAGATTACCATGATTTCTGTATTGCGATCCCTCAGTTCTATATTAACTTGTTTGTGCCACGTTCCAAGTGTTGAACTTGATAATGTGTAAGCTATCACTGCTTTATTCAGTTAATTTAGCTTGATGTGAATAAGCCTTAGATATGCATCATGAATTATATATACATTCCCGTGTCTTGTGTTAAGACAACCGCGTGCTGAATGCTGCGAGTACACTGTTTCTTGTGAAGCACTTCAGCACATTAATTAACACAAGCTTTATTATCTCTTGGAAGAATTGTGTTAAAGTATATTATATAGCTTCTATTGTGTTGAAGTTATTAAATAGGAAGTAGATGACTACTAAGTTATGTGTTCAAGCCATAGTTATTGAACCAACACACGGGATTATAAACCTGTGCTTAAATGGTGATGTTATTAAGGTTGGGATATAGGAATGAGCAGCTTGGGTTTTCTGATGTGAACTTGTCGTGGTTGGTTTATTAACTTTAATAAACTTGCACGCATACAATATTCACCTCGGTTATTGTGACCAGAAATGCCCTGTAATGAATAAATTTGTCTTTTTGAAGTGGTTTTCATTTTCAATGTAATGCCTATTTGCACATCTAAGCATTCGGGGACAGAATCGTAGCACAGTAAAATTGTCTTCGACTTCGTGCATAATAAGATGCCTAAATTAATGCTAATAGTTTTGTTAATTGAGTGGGCGGTCACTTTTACATGCACCCATAACCCTCTAATCATAGATCATCGATGCTGTAAAATTGAATAATTATATTGTTTGCAGCATAATTCTTACGAAGTGGAGACAAGGTCTATTGAAAAAAAAGTTTCTGTCAAATAAAGCCCAAAAGTTAAGGGGTCTATGGACATCGTCTAGGATACGAGATAATATTATTTACAGTAGCTCAACGATGACTGGAAAAAAAACTTGAATTCTTTGATGACATTTCATTGGAATTCATTCAAGTTCATTTCTATTTCATTAGAAAATCTGGATAACACCCCAATCGCTTATAAATTGATCATTCGGCTACTAAACTAAACACCTACTTTGCAATTCTTATAAGATTCTTGAACGGACAAATATTTTTCTAGTATCAGGATTGAGGTTATGATGGAAGAAATAATTAACCTCTTTCTATGTTATTACATTACATATATGTTTTGAAACCGATTCAAACGCCTAATTTTCTCTACCTTGCTTCGAAATATTTGTTAAATTTTTGAACTGGGACGTTCCTTATATTGATGTCAAACGCAACTTCGACTGGAGGTCGTTTAGCGATATGTCGCATCGACAATAAAGTACAATAATTTACTTAAGCACATCATATCATAACTAATCCTTTGACCACGTAACATTAATGAAGGTCTCGTAATCACATTCAGAAGACTGAATAAGTTATATTGTTCAAATTCCGACGCACTTTCTGCTCAGATACGAGCTTTAGCCGGGCAAAATTGGGTCCGGGAACACACATAGGAACGAAAAGTGCACCACCATTAGTAAAGTCTCACTCATTTCTTAGTGTGTCGTAATTTACACAAGGTCAATTTAAGTTGTGGTAATCCCTTGGAATATCTAAAGCGCGGGCAAACTCGTTGTTGTTGTTGTAATTGCCCATCCTGGTAGTGGCGACTAGAGAGGGGGGGGGGTGATAGGTCAGTTTTTCCGGGCACTTGGTGCCACTGGTAGTTCTACGACCATCACTGGCTCGCTGACCCGCCAGAACCATTTATTTATAAGTATTTTAATTTTTAACTATTTTCTTGTCAGATCATATTCTCCTTAAGTAACGTGCGCCGCATTCGATTAGGGTGACCTTGGATATAAACTTTCTCCCTCTTCATTGCACGTTAGTTGACGGGACTCGCCGTTTTCAGATAATTTTCGGGTCGGTTCGCAAGATTTTATCATTATCGTTGGCGCTCCAAGTATGAACGCGTTCAAGAACAGACTAGATAAAGCTATGGAAAAATATATGTTATGACTCGAAATGCCCAGCACCATATCGAACCCGGTGGAAGTCGAGTAGCTATTTCAAACTATCATCAGCCCTGAAAAGATCCGGTTAAATGACACCATTTTAGATCTTCTATGAACTAGTCACGAAAAGTAAAAGAATCGGCGACAGGCCACATCAGGCCTACTCTTCAGCGCCGACATCACTGATAGGTTTACAGTGCAGAGCGACCCTAAAATATCTCCCAAACTAATGAACACAGCGCGATGAAGCTTGACGCATGTATACATTAGAATGTAACGTGATATTTAAGTCATGACAATTTCGCCTTGATTTACGGGTTTCACGGCAAAAAGTTAAATAGGCTGTAAAATTGGCATGTTCGAGACAAAAATTTTTACGTGCTTCATACTCGGATGAAAATCACGATCACTAGGTTGGCAATCACTACATAAAATGCGCAACCTAAGATTAATTAATTAATTAATAAATAGCGGTTTCAGCGTTTATTAGGTGCTGCACCGACGTGCAGTGCAGTACTGCAGTGTCAGCAATAGCACGCAGTACCATGCATGGATTAACACCAAAATTATTCCATCAGCCATCCATCGTCAAGGCTGTTAAACAGTGAGTTAATAATTGAACATCTATCTATTCACTTTTTATCTATGCGTTCGTCATATCTCATATGACATCTGTTTCGTAATGTTTCATAACATTCGGGACGCCCGTTCAAAATTGCGGGACTGAATTATTTTAACGTTAACGAAATTTAATTCAGGATATTTCTAAAAACTTTTTCTAGATTTTTCCTGGATCTGTCTCGACTCGTTTCATAGTCCTGGTTCTTTTCGAAAGCACTATTCCGAGACGGAGGAGTGGCATCTGAGTAAATTAATTAACTTCGTGATTTAGTAAAGATCCCTCATCATTCATTACATGAGCTGCTTTGATTTTTCTCAAAGGAAAATAATAATTTAAATTATAATTTAATTTAAAGTCAAACAAAAGAGAGTTTATTCATAATCAGTTCACAAATCACATTTTTAAATCAATCATTTACGCTCAAAATTGAAAAGGCTCCAGGAGCATCATTTGATTCGCTGTTTTCAGCAATCAGGAAACATCAGTAATCAGATCTCCACATCAGTACTTTCCGCCGTTCATTGTTAAAAAGTTGGACTTTCTGCACCAACAATCCAACTCTTTCGACGAGGTTGTGCTCGATGCGTTAGCTTTGCAGGAAGATTCCTCCGAGTCACTCTCAGTATAAGTGCTTGCAGTTTTACAAAACGAACAGTAGTCCGTTGAGCCTTGAGTTGCGCTTTTTGAACTAAAACCTGTACTGCGTGTTTGTGAAGTCGACATGGTCGTGCTGGAACTTTCATTCGTCGAGGCCGAACTCGGGCTCGTAGTCTGACTGCCGGAAGAAGAGGTGGAATATGTGTCGCCAGTCTTGCTCTTACTCGATGAATTATTTGATGTAGAAGCGGTCCCAGAAACTGAACTCAATTTCGAGGAAGTTCTTCGAGACGAACCACTTTCTGTCGTCGATCGAGTCAGTTTATCTGACGAGTCACTGCTGACCCCTTTTCTGCTAGAGCTTGAAGATTTTTGGGTCTTGGAAGAGCTTGAGCTGCGTTTTGCCGAACTCTTCGTGTCGTCTGCTTCGGAAGACTCGTCGTCACTCAACTGCGAGCTTCGGTTCAAAGTCCTCTCTGATCGATTTCTGATTCCTGCGCTGCTGGATGCTGAATTCAGTTTCTTTTATTTGCCTCGGGAGTCTGTAGTGGATTGAGATCTTGAGGAGTGGGTTTCAGTCGTACTTGATTTACAATTAGAAGAGGCACCCGTACTTGATTTTCTTCCCATATTATCAGTAGCCGAGCAAACTGTTACGGTACTTTCACCCCCTGACCGCGAGGAGCTGCATTTCTTCTCAGATGTTGCAGATTTGCTCCCAGAAGTTTTGCATCGCGTGTTGCTCGACGATTCATTTGACTTGCTTTTCGAATCAGAAGTGCACGTTTTTCCGCTGGAAGAAAACGTTCTGGTATTACCTCCTGATGAGCAACTGCATTTGCTTTTCGATGGAGCACAGGATGAGCTTCCAGAACTTTTCTTACATCTCGTTGAGCTTGAACACGACTTAATTCCACTGTTTGTTGAGCAATATTTATTCCCCTCTGAGGTTGGCTTTGAGAAGCAACGGCGCGCTGCACAAACTGTAACTTCGCTGGTGGCTGAGCAACCGTCCGATTCATCTTCAGTTAAACTAATGCACTTCAAGCTTCGAGTTTTGCAGCTGCTTCCTGATGATGTTGTTTCAGATTTACTTTTTCCACAGGCCGCACTGCACGGGTTACCATCCAGACTTTTGCTGCTAGCACATGTCGAATCTGTGCTTTCTTCGATTTTGAATGCTGGGTGTATATATGCTCCACTGCTGCCACAGACTCGAGCGTTGATCACATTATAGTTGCATTTAGGAACTGCTTTTTCACAGTTATCAACCTTACATTTGTTGTCCACACCGCCCTTCTATAGTCGGTTTCTAGTGAAAGCTCCGGTGATCTTTTCCTTGATCATCTTCCTGCGCCTTCCCCGGCATGGATCCCGGCATCCGTCATCAGAACTGGAGCTCGAACTTGACGAAGAAGAGGTGCTTTCCTTGCAAGAATCTTCCGTTTGGTCATTGCACTCGCAGCTTTCTTTTGTACTGCTCGAGCTGCTGGTTGTTTCAGCCCCGCATAAATTGTTTCGGGTCGTCATTAAAGATTCTTCACAGCAGGCAGTTCCAAGCTGCCAATTCCTCTGTGAGTTTCCAAAGTTTCGAAGAAGTTGCGCTTTCGGTTTTTGGCTTTCCATGCTTCCGATTTTATTTCCAATTCGTAGAAGTTCGCAGTAAATTTTCAAATTGAGCTGGAAGTCGAGCTTTATACTCGCAAGTATTGTGGATACCGACGCTATATCTGTCATTTTGTGAAATATTTTTGAAATTTTTCGATTGATTCCCTTTAAAAAACACACGTTTGTGGATGCAAAATGCGTCATTTGACCATAAATTAAACTTTAATAATTAGGTCTTGCGTTTTGCCGTACAGTATTTTTTCACCTGATCAAATGCTAATTTTCTTATTCAATTGTTGATCCAAAATCGTTGCCCGAGTTCAGTAGTCTCGCGCTGTCGGACGGCAGGTATATACATTTCACTTAAACGGGGATTAGAGAAACAAAACACACAACAAGGCCTACAGCGGTATAAATACATGTCTAGGCAATGAGAGAGATGAAATTCCAAATAATTGGGAATTAAATAATGAAACTTAGCATCCACCGGAATTTGGTCGTAAAATATATACATTTACCAGCAACTAGCACCGTGCAGCTGTTCATGCTCGCTTATCAAGCATGTACGTATGTACAGTGTACACTCAAGTAAACACACACATGTACATACACACATTTAAACAAAAAAAAAAAAAACAGCACAGGAAAACTCGACGATGGTGTTTTAGATCAGATCATTTTTTTGTGATGTTAAGATAATTTTTTATCACATTTAGAATTAGTTTTCTACCATGTTAGCAAATTTATACTGGCTGAGATTATTTAATTTGCTTAGCATATATCATTAATAAAGTTAAATCGTACTCAATTTTTTCCCAATCAATCGTTACCCGCACTCTATTTTTAATGGCTGTACTCAGTTTTTCAATCAATTATTTGCACTCAATTTTTTACTGACTTTACTTAATTCCAGACTATTCACTGGAACACTTCAGTACAGAATGCAATAACACAGTTGAACCGGCATTTCGCTTTCATAAGATGAAGGGCATAAGTTTCTTTCGCTTTCACGAATCTTAGTAAAGCTAACTCCGCGTCTCCCATTTCATCGAACCTCCAACGTCTAGTGGATAGAGCAGCTGAAATAAAATACCCAACGCAGCTTCTCTAATCTTTTCGTTGCAGTTAGTGAGACCGTAAGCATTTATGCCTTGTAAAATAAACGCAGGGTAATGAGGATGGGCGAGTCTAATGGGATTCCAATGAGGATTGATGGGAATTCTTATGCAGGGAAGATGATGTGATGCCATGGTTGAATTAATACATGTATTAATTACAACCATGAGGTGCTGCTATCAGGCGATGCGGTTAAGATCATAATCCCTGATTGATATGTGGTCACCAGTGCTCAATGGTCCATTAAGGATTATATAACAACCCAGTAACTTGAGGCAGTAATGATTTAGAAAGGCTTTCATCAATACTTTCAGGAGGTTTAAACATCAACAACTTGATTTGGGGGAGCTTAACCCTGCATATAGCAACGAGAAAAACTTCTCTGAAAATGTCAGCATGTCTATACAGGTTGAAATGAAACCATTGAGTAAATTCCTGTGATTTATAATTTGTAACTTATGAAACTATTTACAACAGTCACACAGCGCCGCTGGTATATCCCTGTACATTAAATAACTGATGACGATATGGAGATGTTTTCGTAGACATTTTCGCAATTAAATTTGTACCTTGGCGGAGGTATTGTTTAATCACCTTTCTTCTCAATTGATGCAACAAAATAACTTATAACAGCTTAACAAATAACTGTAGCTTAAGCTCCACGAAAAGCATGAGTGGCACTTGTTGCAGACATAAGTCTTTGCTCACTCATTCTATGGCTGTGAAGACAAAAAGTTTTTGCTCTCCGATTGGTTCTACAATTAGCTCTGCCATTTAATATGCTGGGTAATTCACCTATCGAATGTCTAGTTTGAAAGGACATAAAACTTTAAATGAATGATATCCAAAGTCATGCCCGCACGAACAGGTTCTTTTTCGCCACTATGAAAACAATACAATCAAAAGAAAAATCATGGGTTGGATATTGAGGAAATTTACTTTAGATCCTGAGCCAGTAGAAGCCAGAGCGCAGGTTGTTGTAGTCACGCATTTGCTCGATGGGCCCAACACCGACTTGAACTGGGCACTTGTCGTAGATGTACTTGGTGCACACTTCGCGCACCACCTCCGCATTCACAGCCTGCAAACATAAGGACCATCGTTATTATCACATTTACTCATTGATGAAAATTAGGTTTTTAGTCTGTACTAATTTTGCTCAGTTGATATCCGCAATATATTGATTAGATGCAATGCATTCGAATAAGCATGAAGAATAAATATTTAACTTTTGTTTAATTAAGAATTTTCTGCTGAACAATTGTGGCCGTAGCACATGATGGATTCTTCTGCTGTAAACGAGTTAAATATAGTGTGCAAAAAGTTTAATAACAGCGTTTCCCTCGTCTTACATTCTATTTTTTTCAACATATATCAGTTGAAATTATCGTAATATAATTTATGAACAAACAGGTTCTCATGAACGGAGGATCAAAAATTGCATTTTATCATCAAACCCAACACGAACAAAACCTCTCAGAGCCATAAAATATTGTAAGAATTTACAACTATAATTTGATCCATAAAACTGACGTTCATACACATTATCACGATAATACAATAATAAAAAATACTATAACAAAATTTTCCATCTATCATTATGCACATACAGCAATCCTGGCATCCAGCTCGGAGAAGGGAATGCGGCGGCCATAGCAGAGAATTTGACGACCAATGTCCTCGCAGATGGGCGTGGTGCCGTCCAGTTGCAGCAGCATGTTGGTCCGCAACATGTTCTTGGCGCGCTCCACTTCAAAGTCGGTCACTGTCTCGCACAGCCTCATCCATTCGTGTTGAATGTTGAACACAAGGTCCTGTACACGAGAATTTTTAACAATAGAAATATAAACCATTTCCCAACACCAGGCTGCCACGAAAGCATCAAATAGGTCTTGGATAGCAGCACGGGAAAATTAAATAAGAATAGAAATATGGTGTCCCGATACCATATTTCAGGAAAATAAACATTTAAAAGAAAGGATGTTGCCGCAGATGGATAATGCGACCTTAACAGGTCGAACTTGTCAATGCACGAGTTCCACCAAGAACGCAATAATACATAATATTCATAAAATACACACTGGAACAGCAATCAATAAACATTTTGCCAAACTTTCATTGACGAAAAAAAAAATTCTGTCTAAGAGGATTAAGAAAGTAAGACAGAACATAAATAAACGACGAACGACAGGTCGAGCGATACCAGCAGTGAGACAAACGAGGAGTCAAGAAAAGGAGAGTCGCAAGAAAAAATACAAAATAGAATTTTCGACGAAGAAAGTAATTTGTTAGGAATGTCACCGTAAAATAATGAAGGTTTGAACAACAAAGAAGTGACGTCAGGAAACAACACTCACAATGATCTTCATCTTCTCAGTGACGAAGTAGATGCCCCAGAGACCCGTATCTTTGTAGCAGGTGTTGAATGACTGGTAAGAGTGAGCAAGCGATCCCTCAGTGCATGCCTGTCGTAAGAATAAAAGCTGTATACACAGGTCTGTAGTATACATTATAAACAATGGTACTCAATTTAGGAAACGCATTTATTTTAATATTTTTCAAATTGGTACATTCACTTGTTTCTATCACTTTAGTATTCAGGCACACAAGCTATTACCGGTACTCGTATAACAACGATTTCATGCTCCAATTGAATTAATAACGTAATATTATACTCAGATCTTCTGGGACATAATCAAAACGAGATATTAAATGGATGCAATTTGAACATAATAAACAGAAGGAAAATAAGATCGACAGAATTATTTTACAAGCCCTTCTTTCTCAGAAGCAAGGAGCATGAATAAAGTTTGCAGTGCATAGCAATGATGTCTCTGACACTGGCATGGTTGACTGTATTATCTTACAAATCTCAAGTTCCCTCAAACACTGAGCATGGATAAAGTTCACAGCGTTGCATTAACGTCTCTGACCTTAGCAAGGTTGACTGCAGTGTTCGACCATGAATAAAGTTCACAGCACTGTATTAAAATCTCTGACCTTAGCAAGGTTGACTGCAGTGTTCGAGCATGGATAAGTTCACAGCACTGTATTAAAATCTCTGACCTTAGCAAGGTTGACTGCAGTGTTCATGCCGCCGCCGTGCGTTCTGTCCCAGTTGCCGACGATGGTATTGGCGATCATGAGAGGGATGTTGTCAGGGTTGTTCCATCCACAGCCTTGTACGGCGATCGCCATGTACGCAAGGGGCATGTCGTCGTCACGAACACGAACCTCAGAACCTGAGTAAAAAAGTGAAAATTTCTTCAAGTAAATCAAGTTAGGTTATAATCATGATTATGCATATTTGTCCTCGAGCACATGTGCTCAGGAACTTGAGAAATAAGAAGTATGTTAATTAATAATTAATATAATCATTAACAGACATTAATAAATCAGATGGATAATGTCACAAGGATGACATAATTCCGGACCAAAATAAATAAATGTTCTTTAATTATACAATTTTCACAAAATTTTGGCCATGACAAAAAACTTACGAAAAAAATTTCAAATAATATCTGCTTTCAGGCCACGCAATTATTTCTAGTTGAATGATTAGTGACAGAAGTGAACTGATATAGGGTCATGCTTTTTAGAATTTGCGGATAGATAGCAAAAAATAAGGTGATCGGTGTCGCGCACGAGTCATTATTTACTATAAGGCGAAAATCGAGGAAAGCATTGAGTGGTGACAGTTGGAATTATCTTGTCGCTAGGTAATCCTAATTTAAATTAAGAGGTAATTAAAATTTTCGGCGTTGGTTTTATGAAAAAATTTCCTTTACTACTGCTTGATACGCGATTACAAAGCCACGTTCTCTATCATACAAAAAGCACAACCATAAGCCGAATGTTACTTAGTGACAAAAGAATCATGTGTGTATAATAATATGATGGGCAGGCTGACCAGTGTAACGGCAGTAGGAAGGCAGAGATGGGATATCCCTATGAGAGCCTGTAAGGCCTTTGAAGTGCTCCTTGGCAAGATCAGTGAGGGTATTGTGGTCCACTCCCCCAGCGCCCGCCAGCACCATGCGGGGGCCTGTGTAGTGTGCTTGGATGTAGTCCACCAAGTCGCGCCGACTAATTGACCTGAGAAATTAAGTGATATTTGAAAATATTGCGTACAACATATATACCGAATTATAAAAACTATTGCAATGGAAAAGTCTCGAGTTTACTAAGTTACCTACAGAATTTGTAATTAATATTACATATGACAGGATGAAATTAAATTTGAAGATAGATGTTCATTTTCATCAGCAGGTATTCAAGATAAAAAAATTGCATCACAAAACTACCGGTATTATATACTAGTCAGTTTAGCCCAGCATTGTCTGGGCTTAATAAATTGCTGAAATTTAAAATCCTCTCAACCCAAATGCCATTATTCTAGTAATCTCTAATTCAGCTGATAATAATAAAGCGTATGTATCCTAATTAGGTAAAGACCATTTCAAACTCGCATTTTACATAGAAAATAGGACACCAATTGTATTCTCGTTTCAAAATAAGGAAAAGACTTTTGCTTTCTATAAAATAAATTTATGTTTACCCATCGCATAATTAAATTCAAATTTTCGGTCTTATGCTATCGTCCCTTTCCTCATAACATTTCCTATTCTCCCAATAAGAATGAAATTTCAGTTTTTGGTTAATGTAATACATGATAAGTACCTATCATGGATACGCGTCAGAACAGCCTCGACCTAGTTGTGGCACCAGGCTTCAAACACTCTCACCCACCCACCCACTATGAGACTAAAAAATTTACACAAGATTTGGGCTCGTGGCAAAATGGATATTGATTGCAACCAACTTGCGGCTGCCAAATTTGAATAATTGAAGTTATAGTGTATTACAATTGGAAAAATAATTGAAACAAGAACAAAATGAAAGTTCCACATCCTTGGTAAGAAAAATTGAACTTACTGAATATTCTTAGTAGGGCCAAGAATGGTCTGGGCAAGAGGAGTGCCCTGGAAAGCAATGGCGTGCAGATGATCAAACACCACCTCCTGCATGTTGCCTTCCACCTCCTGCATCTCCCGCAGGATTACGCCGCGCTCGCGCTCAATCTCAGCCTGCACATGCAGAAAAATTTTACTGAACTAATTTCGAGATGCAGAAAAATTTTACTGCAGAACTGAACTAATTTCGAGAAACGTCAAACGTGCAGTCATGAATATGAAATCTGGAGACTCCGAAAAGTATCTGAACCGACCTCAAAATATTCCAATCGAGCAGCTTCATCTCAAGAACATCGATGAATTGAACTGGCTCCGTGACACCCATGACCACAACGTCACACCCCGGACTATACTGAGCAATGGCCATTGCAAAGAAGTGGGAGTTCTGCGAGAGACCGGTGTAATCTGTAAATTTTGCCCCAAATAAGGTTGTAGACTTCTTCATTTTTTGGATTACATTCGGGTGATTGCAGTAACAACTACGACATTGGACAGTCGTTTCTCCTCCCACCAGAGACAAGCTCACAACCAGACCAGGTCTCAAAGTATTACAATCGAGCAGCAGCATCTCAAGATCGTCGATGAATTCGACTGGCTCCGTGACACCCTTGGCAACAAAATCAAACCTCGGACTATATCGAACAATGGCTCCTGCAAAAAAGCAAGAGTTTTCCAAGAGGCCGGTGTATTCTATAAATTTTACTTCAAAGAAGGTGGTAGACTTCTTCACGTTATGGATTACATTTGGTTTATTGGAGTAACAGCTGCGACATTACACTGCTGTTTCTCCTACCACCAGAGTCAAGCTCACAACCATAGCAGGTCTCAAAGCATTATCAACAAGCAAGTTCATCTCAAAATCGTCGATGAATTCAACAGGCTTCGTGACACCCTTGACAACAACGTCAAATTCCAAACTAAGAGCAACAAAGGCCCCTGCAAAAAAATGCAGGAGTTATCCGAGAGGCCGGTGTAGTCTATAAATTTTGCTTCAAAGAAGGTTGTAGACTGCTTCATGTTTTGGACAACATCAGACAAATTGGACTAACAATCAAGACACCGAGCCGCTGTCTCGTTAGTTACCTTCAAACTGGAGGGCAGGTGAACCACGCGAGACAAGCTCACAACTAGACAGTCACTCGCATTGTGCTGAGGGTGCTCACCAGCATCGTGATCATGCAGTGGCCTGACAACAACCGACCGGCGATAGCTGAACCCCTCAACTCTACAGATTGGACTCCAGCTATCTATTTTCTGACTACCAAATTGTCTGAACTCTGGAAGAGTTTTCCGAGTAGTTTTTGGTCCAAAATTTTACTGTTGTATCTTACTTACTTATATTATGTACTAATTTCCACCAAAATGTCAATATTTAATGCCTCTTCTAACTTGAAAATGAATGTTTGTTGCATTTGAAACGTCGTTAATAAAGAAAAACTACTTCCTGAAACTTGCCTTTTGATCTACCGTCATCTGAAGAAAAGTTCCACTCCCAGATAATATAAATCAACGAATAATCTGGTCATCAATAGCACGTGTATAAAAATTTTTTACTACAGTATATATACGTATGCCTTAATCTCGGACAGTTAGAAAATTACAAATGAAACAAGACGTTCCAAATAGCCCATAATATACTACTAGTACAGCCATAATAATAGTAAAATTCAAACTTTTGTATCAAGAGGAGCCTGGAACAAACCTCGCCCAACTTGCTGTTCTGTACAATATCAGAAAGAATCTCTACAGCACGAGGAACGTCCTGGCTGAAACACTTGGCATAGAACACAGTCTGCTCCCGTGAAGTGTATGCGTTCAGATGAGCTCCCATGTTCTCCACTTCCAACTCCAAGTCAGTCTGGCTGCGCTTGTTAGTGCCCTGAAAGTTTCAATCTGTATTAATGAGTGAAAGTAAGATATTTATTTCTACAAACCTAAACTCAAAATAATTTTAGAAAGCAAAAGTACGCTGAAGACATAATTGTTTTGTTACCAGGAAAAGACTCTGAAACTTTGATGATAAATTACAAGAGCTTGGTGTTCATGTGCAAATACTGTGAACACACAGGGTCAAAGAAAGTTTGAATTTAACTAAAAACAGTAACTATCAGAATGAATGACAAGATATCGAGAAAAACAATGTAACAAAAATGAATAAGAATTATTAATGAAAAGCCTCAAAAAATGATAATAATGAAGAGAAAAATGCATAAATTGATTAATTTTCAAATCAAGATATCAATCAACTGCTTATGATGAAAAGAATGCCAGCAGAAAATCACAATTATGTTGATGATACAGAAAAACCACCTATTACTTAATTTTACCTTGAAGGCCATGTGCTCCAGAAAGTGGGCAACTCCATTGTTGCGCTCAGTTTCATGACGAGACCCGGTGTCAATCCAGAGACCAACAGTTGCAGTTGGAGCACCCGAGTCTTCAGAGGCAACTTTCATGCCATTGTCAAGGACAGTGAGTCGAGTTGCAGGCACATTCAGAACTGCTTGTTCATAATCAAGAGCAGTCGATGCAGAACGCCAGAGTGCAGGCTGCCAGAAAAAATAAATTGAATACATGAAACCAGGGTTGGCAATGATTAAATCATGTGATTAAATCACTTGATTTTCTTATAAAAAATCATGATTTTTTATTTTTTTTTATTTTCTCATATTTAAATATATTGAGTTGCAGTCTTTAATTTATATTGAGGCATTGTTATTCATGGTTTAGTATAGATGTACTATGAATCACAAATTGGTATATAAACTTGTTACCTTTAGCGTGTATTAGGTTCCAATAAATTGAATGTTTTTGGTACAGAAGCATCAAGTGTGCAATACATTGTATATAGCTAGCAGCTTAGCTAATTCTTATAAGGCTATAAGTAGTCATTAACTATTTGACTATTTGTTATAGATTGATTACAATATACAATTTAAATGTGTTAGCTAGGTTATACAGGGTGGGGCAGAACTGATTGAACAGTTTTGAGGCAAAATAAAAGAGAATGGAGGTACATGAAGAAGAAAGTTTATTTTCTTCAAGATTAGCATAACATACCATTTAAAATACTAGTGTTTTGAAAATAATATCAGGAAGATGGGGTTTGTTAGCGGCATCACACTGTTGGAGTCATTCTTGGAAGTTTTCTACAGCACGTTCACACACATGGCAAGGTATGGTCATAACCTCTGCTGCAATAATCCGTTCCCTTAGCTGTGGTAGGGTGTGAGGGTGACTTCTGAACCCCTTTCTTTTAGATGTCCCCAAAGAAAGAAATCGCAAATGCTCAAATCAGGTGACCTCGCAGGCCACTGTAAATCACCACTCAGAGTCTCGGAACATGCATTTCAAAACATTGAGTGACATTCAGGCTGTGCCCCATCCTGCTGGAACCACACATCTCCCAATGCTTCATTTTCAACAATGTTTTCCATCATGAGCTGCAAGAAATTTTGCAACTTTGCAGCATAGCAATCAGAATTCACTGTTATGGTTACTCCCTCCTCTGAGAACGACTCCAACATTGTGTTGCAGCTAACAGCCCCCATCTTCCAGATATTGTTTTCAAAACACAAGTATTTTAAGTGGTACGTTATGCTAACCTCTAGGAAAATAAACTTTCTACTTTATGTACCTACTACCTCCATTACTCTTTTATTTTAACTCAAAACTGCTCAATTGGTTCCAGGGTTGGCAATGATTAAATCAAAATGATTAAATCATGTGATTAAATCACTTGATTTTTTTATAAAAAAATCATGATTTTTTTTTATTTTTTTTGATTTTTTCATATATTTGAAAATATTGAGTGGCATTTTTTAATATATATTGAGGTATTGTTATTCACGCTTTAGTATAAATGTACTATGAATGACAAATTAGTGTGGGTTAGAACCTCTTATGGGGCCCAGCAAGTCAAGTTATCTGCAGAACATCAATCAGCTAGAGAATCAGTGTGGTGCGAACTTAATCTAAAAGGCAAAGATAGCCTCCTCATAGGCGTCGTGTATAGATCACCAAACAGTTCTTCTGATAACGATAAAATACTAAACAGTCTTTTACCTTTTTTAGCCATCCATTATGATCCATATACTGTTATTGTTAGTAGGCTAATTGCAACATAAAAAATAACACCTCAAAAATACAAAAAAAAACTGAAAAAATAAAAAAAATCAAATAAATCATGACAAAATAAAAAAAATCATTGATTTTTGATTTTTTTTATTTTTTTAAAAAAATAAAAAAAATCGCCAATTTGGATTGGTTCTGCCCCTGTGCCCCACCCTGTATATCTCTAGACTCTAGAGAGGTTGAGATTGTATTGACCTTTAAGGCAATTAGAAAGATTTTCCCCCCTAATACAAGTAGGTATTCTAATTAAAATATTTAATTTCAATCTTCAAACATGTGAATTTAAAACTAGAAACAAAACAATTATAAGACTATATATAAAATAATTAAATGAAGTAAATGGATATAAAATATTTGAATTGTGCACATGTTTATTTCAAACAGTGTTAGCTTTTCTTATAACTTAAGTCTTGCTAAGTCGTATGAGGTTTGTTTGGTTTAGTTATCGCTCAGTTTATGTTTAGTAGTAGGCCTAGTTCAAGGCTACAACTTATTTTTCATGTTAATTTTAGATGTAAACAAACCCACATTAAGTTTGTAAAATTGAGTTCAAAAACTCACAGTCAAGTGGTTGAAATAATGGGAGCAAAGTCACTAGCCTGCATGGTGGCAGGGAATTATTGTGAATACTTATGCGTTTGCAAGAGCATCGCCCGGTCCGGCTCAGCGGGGGGGCTGTCTCTTATACACATCTAGATGTGTATAAGAGACAGCTCTATGACTTGTAAGTTGTATACTATACAGTCGAATGAGTCGATAGGATTTCAAGTGGATGCCTGTCTCTTATACACATCTAGATGTGTATAAGAGACAGGTGTAGCTGTCAGCTGACTTTCTTCAGAAGTGCAAAAGCTTTTGCCGGTGAAGGTGTTTTACGATCGGTCCGTAAAGAAGCGTTGATCGGTTCAAAATGACATAAGAACAGGTTCTTTTGAATAACCTATGGATTGCCACCATGTCACTAGGTACTAGGTAGGTTATCATATGTTTAGTTTTGTTACCAGTTCATATGTTGACTCCTCTTAAAAACCAAAATCATGACATTCTTAACACTTTAACAGATATGGGATAGTAGATTAAGAAAAAAAAAAAGAAATCAAACCTTCTAGCCTTCTAGGTATTTATTATCCTGGTAGAAAATATGAAAAAATCACTTGATAGTTGATTATTATGATTAGAAATTTACAGGGAATTATAAACTAAGTCAAACTGTCAAAAGAGATGGTACAAAAATTCATAACTAATATCTCTATAGAGTAGACTAGGTAGGACTGTAGGTAGGTATGGCCCAATTCAGTAGCTAACAATATTAAGTTATGGGCTTTTCAGAATCAAGCATTGGCATCAGTTTCATTAACCTAGAAGGTTTGAGTTTGAATCTAGATAGATATTCGATTAAGAAAGAAATTATTCTTACAAGTCATTTACTGATTTAGTGCATTTCGGATGCAAAAATTTTTGATGTACCTACCTAAATAGTTTCAACATTTTATTAAAGTTTCAGCCATTCAAATCATTTCTTCATTCTTATTGTTGCTTTACTTTGCAAAATTGTGTCTTACCTGCACTGAAGAAGCTCTATTAGAATATTTAGTGAATAATTTTCCTGCAGGTCTCAATATTCTAGATGCCATCATGAACACAACCACTTCACACAGTCCTGCCGTGCTTACATCGACTGATGCCAAACTAGGCCGGTTACCATGATGCGCAAAAGAAAGCGGGATTATCAAATTATAGCAATAATAGCCAGTGCCGTTTTCCCTTTACGCTTGTTCCAAATTTATATCTATGGCTTGACAAAACTCCTAATGAGTAATTATATTTCACTGGGAAATTATTGATAAACACTTGTTAATCAAGGACGAGAAATGCTCGTTAAGCAATGCATATAATCACAGGGAATTTTACGAAAGATTGAATAACACCTTAGCGACGTAAATTATTCGGCAGAAAAAAGTGTATATAAAGCATATAGCAACAAATATTGAGATTCTTTTAGCGTAAAAATATTCAAGGACGCAATGCGGACTGTGCAGGATCAGATCAATGAAATGTATCTCTAGAAATACTGATCCAGCGATTACATAACATAAGTTACACAGCTATGTCGGGGCTAAAGAGTAGGCCTGATGTGGCCTGTCGCCAATTCTTACTTTTCGTGACTTGTTCACAGAAGATCTAAAATCGTGTCATTTGACTGGATCTCTTCAGGACTGACGATAGTTTGAAATAGCTACTAGACTCCCACCGGGTTCGATATGGTGCTAGGCATTTCAAGTCTGAACATAAATGGGCAGGGTGGCTCAGTGGTTAAAGTTCAGAGTACCAGGATTGGCGGAGAGAGGCGCGGGTTCGATCCCAGCTCTGTGCGCCAGTTTCTGGTCAGAATCGGCAAGGAGGCCGGGCGGTTAAGCATAGCGGAATTGTAGCAGTGAGTTGCGAGTTCGAGACCGCAAAATGCTGTGAATGTTCTGCGATGTTAAGAATCGGCGACAGGCCTACGGCCATAACGCTGAAACCGCTATTATATATTTTTCCATATTTCATACTCGGAGAGTCAACGACGTAATCGGGGAGGCTGTTCCACATGTCGGTGATTCGAAGCGAGAAGACATGTTTTGTTTTGGTCTTCAAATGCTTGTACAATGTGCAAATCAATTTGTTGGGCCACCGGTTTTGTGTTTTTTTTTTTTTGCCTGGAGGCGTTCTTTTCTCGGGAAAGAAAAATTAGCCGCCACGTGTAATTAACCAAGAAATATTACATATTCACAGTCGATATAACTAAAAACATCTGGATAAGAAGTGTCTTGAAATTTTAGACTCTAATACAAGCATTCAACAAACTAGATTTTGCAGTGCTAAAATAATTTTATAGCGATGCTAACACAGTACTTCCACTCTCATAAAGCGTACAAAAAGCTTCAATTGGTGGCGCAGTTCTTCTCAGCATGTGAAGAATCCCAGGAAAAAATTGCGACAAAACCCGAAAGTGTTGAACTATCATTAATGTCACTAACAATCATAAATAAATTATACATATCTTCTTACCAATCTGCACCTCGTTAAGAAGACGAACTCCGAGTATGAACGCCTTCAAGAACAGACAATAAGTCCAGCAGCTATCTCAATCAATCGTCACTTATGGAAAGAACGGGTTCCAAAGGGCGGATCCCTTGTGAGTCAAGTCAAGAAAAAAAAAAAAATCAAGAATCGGCAACAGACCATGGGCCTATTTCTCCAGTGCCGACACTTCTATTCTATTCTATCTTCAGCACTACAGTCCGAAGCTTAATCATGGCTTGGGGAGAAGGTTCTGGACGTCCCATTAAAGGCCTGATGGTACCAACAAAGCGTAGTTTACTAATGGGCTATCAAACAACTGCTTCAGAGCTCCGGTTTTTCGACTCATCGTCGCGTAAAAAGATCTCGGTAAATTTACATAATACCGTTTAGTTGAAGGAAAATTAAATAAAAACAATTTTAACGAAAACGTTTTATATTATACCAACAAATAAAACCCTCTCATAACGCATACAGTACCATATAAACAATTTATTATTAACATGCATTAAAACGAGGCTCTTCGAAATGTTTCGAGCTCGGACAATAATACCTTATGATGTATTAGAGAAGCGTATTTAATTTGCGACCCTGTTGATTATTGCAATTATGGAATGCTACTTAGGTGTACTAAAATTTGAATAATGGAATGGTACAAACTACAAATTAATAACATTTAATGCACAAGCATCTTACACAATATATTTCACTTCAGCTGCTTTGAATTCGCATATTTGGCAAGAGAACGTTTAACCCAGTTACTTCTAACGAGCAAGTTACTATGAAATGACAGCTCAATCTTCTTACAGGTATCATAAACCACACAGATTTCATTTTTGATTCCGCTAAACGAAACGCAACACTTCAAGCCACATTAAAACATACAAAAACAAATACATGCCAGTCGTATCCTACTTCAGAACTGATTCACCGATTAAATTATTTTTTGTGACAAAAGAAGTCAAGGTTTTGAGCTTCTCTCGTTGTAATTAGTTTGTTAAGGGAACTCCCGACGGCTCAGGCGGCCGCTTAGGGTGTCTTCCAGCTGCATTCTCGAGAAAAATTTTACACGGAGAACTTGTGTTGTGGTCGTTGCTGAGGAGTAATAATCGTTGCTCAAACTATCGGGACGTTACTGAAAAATTAGCTATTTTGTTTGAGCATCTACAAGAGCATTACATTAGATTTATATAAGGTGCTAAGTCTTGAATTGGAAGCACTCAAGCCAACGTACGCTCACGTATAAGGCCGTGATATTATACAACAATGACACATTATGGCGTGAACAAGTTCAGTGTCGATCCAGCATTCAGTACAGTAACAAGTTTATAATATACGTTTAGAGAGCTCAGTAGAACGACGAAGAAAGAAAATAACATTTATGTTGGGCAATAGACACGAGCGGCCTGGTGAACAAATGATCATTACCTTCGGTTCGTCTGCGTGCATATAATCTATCCAAAAAATATTCTGAAGCGATCAATTAAATGTAAATAATAATTATCCAATAGTGCAGTTTCAAGATAATATGATCGCGAGTTCTTCATATAATTTTATGCTGCATGTGAATTTTACAAGACGATAAATTATGCAAAAATAATTTTCATCATCAACCCCAAAAAATCAAGTACCGTAGGTACCATAGCTAAGCTAGAGCGCATGATGTTAAGTGTTTAATTATTAAATACGCCTGCTGTGTGAAACTTAGAATTTTGTGGTGTGCTTGCATCCAATACTCCAATTCACAGAATTACATAGTAAAATATAAAGCTCCTTCAATAAACAACGATAGACGCAAGATATAAATTCAAGTTGTATAATAACGCAAGAGTAAAGGTGTGGACAAGGATGAGAATCACTGGCGTGTTTTACGAGGCCAAAAACAAATCAGGTACGAAAAATTAGATCAGTACCGTACTCACTGCAGTGAGTGACAGAAAGAGCATTTTCTCACGTCCGTCCATCACGGACGGACGGACACCACGGACGGACGGACATGTAGAGCACAATAGCGCCTTTTTTCCATAATTGAGAAAATATGCGAAAAAGAAGCTCTGTCTCAGTAGCCAACTCTGCTAGCAGCTCGATATCTCCTCGCGCTTGATATCATACCGTTCACAAGCGAGGTGTTGACGTGTTGTCATACCAATGCTAGAAATTTAAACTCAGGCCTTATTTGAAAAGGCCATTCAGAAGGTTTATGCAGAAAAATAAAGATGTATTCGGAGCAGCTCAGATAAGCTGTGGATCTGAGTGCATCAATATCGAGTGAGCGCGCGTTGCTGCGCTACACTGAAGGCAGCACCAGCGTCACAACCGAGTTCGGTCGCGAGGGAGAGCACCAGCGTCACAACCGAGTTCGGTCGCGAGGGAGAGCACCAGCGTCACAACCGAGTTCGGTCGCGAGGGAGAGCACCAGCGTCACAACAGAGTTCGGTCGCGAGGGAGAGCACCAGCGTCACAAGAGAGTTCGGTCGCGAGGCACGACAACATCGTACGGCAATCGTTAAATCCAGCAATCGTGCGATCAAGTGGAGATCGCGCTACAGCTACAAGTCATTTAGTAAAATACTCCTGGCCCTTTGAAAGAGAACTAAAATTGAATCGTCCCGAGGAGAATATAGTTAACAGATGGCACGGTCGTTACACGATGGTGGCACGTTAAGTCCTCAATATTTTTTCTTTTTCGATTTGGCAAAATGGTCAGGTGCATTCCACAGAATTGACAATGAGAAGACTCCAAACACAAAAGTCTGTATCATCCACAGAAGTGAAGTCAGTAGCGTAAGTCCATACCGGAAACTGAGAATCAAGGCCACAATGCTCTCACACACATGGATCCCAATTGTAGTCCACATCCTGAAACACAATAGCAATAACTACAAGCGTTCATGGGTTATTTTCAGATATATCTCTTTACGCTAATAAAGGAATCATTGATGTGGTAAAGCCTGGAGTACATCTGATAGAACTCTTTGAAGAATTTCAACTTGTGAGATGACAAATTATGAGATGAACTGAAAAATATCATGAACAAAAAGATATGTTAAAATTAATCGAACAAAAAGAGTATATAAATGCAGCATGGTTATACCAGAATAAAAATAAATTATTATTTATAATAATATTTATTATTCTGGTATTATTTATACCAGAAAAAAAATTATACCAGCTTAAGGAGTGAGTGTATAATTTAAATCCTGTAATACAATGGTCATTTTGAATGTATTTTAGTTCTTTTGGGTCCAGGATAAAAAACTAATCCATCATAAGAAACCAACTACAAATTTCACAAACCTAATTCCAGAATGCATGCAGAATTGAGGAAAAATACATGAGTTATATGAAGACAGATATTTGATAATGAATACTAAACTCCAATATTATGAAAACAATAAATAATACTAATACTAATACTAATATGAAAAAACAAAAAAATAATAAAAATAACTATAACTATTTTCTTTCAATGTCTCCTATTAAATTTGAGTACTTTTCATTTCTGAAATTTGCTCTGAACTCACCCTAAGTTGATCCAAAAAGCAAAGTGGGCATCACAATACACAATGACATCAGCAATGGGGCTGATGACAAATGATGGAATTTCTTTGGGTGATAACCAAACAAACTGAAAAAAAAAATATATATATATATAGGTATATATTTTAGAACAAAAACATTATTACCATTGATCATATCTCGATTATGAATTTGTAAAATTTTGGGAGTTTACTTAATTCATGGAAATATATATGGGTGATTGGGCACATATTCTCAATAATTATGGTGTTAGGACATAACCTATAAATTTAATTTTTAAGGTGGAGTTGCAACTCACTGAAAATGGGAGGTTGCATTAGAGAATTGTTATATGATTTAAACTTGTAATATAAGACTGGATAGAAAATCAGGAATCTAAGTTTAATTTCATGAAGAAGTTTAATTGGGATTCTGTGTTGAATGTAGATTTGAATTTTACTCCTCTTATTATAATAATTAGTCAGAAAATATCAGATGGAAATATTTACTAAATTACTATATTAAATGGGATGGGATTCTAAAAATTCATGGATTATATATTTATCTGTGGCAGCAACATGTTAGCCTACTAGAAATGAGATAGTGTGCCTAATTGTTTACTTGAAACAAAAAAGTTGCACAAATATTTAAATTGGAATTTGATTAAGTCTAAATTTTAGAGATTTAGAATTACTGAAATCTATCAAGAGCAAAAATTTTTAATAATGATGGAAAGACCTCAGAAAGAGACAAGAAATAATGATAATTAGCAGAATAAGAAGACCTTATATCTATACATGAATAAAAAATAATTGAGGAATGGCATATTGCACAGATAACTAACTTTTTTATACAGATGCTTATTATTATGATTTTTAATAACAATATTTCAACTTACATAGAAGAATGGTGTAGCAATTGCCATCAAAATGAAACCAAACAGTGATGGTAGCTTAAAAAATGTTGATGGAACTCTAGAGCCTTTACTCGCCATGGCAATGTTTATTAAGAAATAATTATTGGCTGAAACTGCAGGGGATAGATGAATATAAATACATCCTTACTCTATTAGCACAAAGGATTTTTTGCAATCACTGAACAAGTATGAAGGACTTTTCCATAAGCATATACCAACAATATTAGTTAAGTACAGCATACAATAGATTAGCAATTAGCACAATACTCAAAATGAAGGTAATATGGAAAACAAATAGTTTACATATGCTTAGCCACATTTCCTTGTGTGAAAATTACATACAGATAAATGGAGATAAAAAATCACAAACTTCTTTGTGATCTCGGCTACTTGGGTGGAAACTTTTGAAACCTACCTACCTGCCCTTGAGTGCCAGTGGTCATGATGGCGCCAATTAGGAGTAGGCAACCAAAAGAGTGTTTAACACGTTGGCCGCGATGTGCGCCATATATGTACACGCTGTACTTCTCAAAATCGCGATGTGTACACATGTGGTACATTCATATGAAAAATACATATTTTTATAAAATCTTATTACTCTTTCAAATTTAAAATTTCAATGATGCTATTAAATAGGCATGTTAGGGAATGCTTTGAAGTCAACTACTGCTTAGAGAAATAGTTTTATTGTCAAATGCAAGTAATACAAAAATTACGAAATTTGTGTCCATTGATGAAAGCGATATATGTATCTATCTTTGCATGAAAACAAAATAAAATATTTTTTTATTTATCTGAAACTACAACACTGGGTGTTGTCAACATCACCCAATGTTGGCAGTACGTGATTGAAAAACAATTATCGCACATGTATGGTTTTCCTTCACAGTCATCAAAATATTTTTGTACCCTTCGCGTTTCACCTTTGCTACGGCACTTCCCTCATTTGCTGAGAGTATGTTGTAGCATTCATGGCAGCGCATCCTGGCTTTAGTTCAAGTTGGTTCAATGAAAGTGGGCTGTCCTCTGTCCCACTCGATAATTTGAGATATACATCCTGATTTTTCTCTTTCTCTGAAATGCTGCTTGTAACAGAAGCTAAAGACAATATATACAATGAATGATCTCTATAAGGTAAATATAACTGAACTAACAATGTAAATACCCTCAATTTTATTCAGGATTATGAAAACCTGGACACCAATCTCTTTCCATAGTAATTTCCATGCGTAATATACATCGTTCACAAAAAGCTAAGAGATACCAGTAGTCATTATGTGTGCAATTGTGACTCAAAACTAATGTAGATTTCTTGTGCGCATCACTCACAGTGATAAAAGCGATAACTTTAGGCGTTTTTCCGCAATATGAGCCATAGATGCATGTCTTTGCTTGGTACACATCACTCGCAGTATTAGAAGTGATTACGATAGGCGGCGTGAGCCAATATGAGCCACAACAGGCATGGCTTCATTTGGTACACATCGGCAGGAATAATGACGAATTTCAACCCTGAGCAATGTGCACCAAATGCGGCCACGAATTTTACGTGACACAATGACAGAACATACCCCTGCAGAGCTGCACACAACTTTTCTCCTTGCTATCTGCCGGGTAACTGAAGATATACAAGTTTGAACCTATCGCCCGTACGGCATTCGGGCCAAATCAGCAATCGCGGCCAACGTGCAATCGCGGCCAACGTGCAATCGCGGCCAACGTGATTGATGGCATCTTTATTTGATCTGTTCAGGCCATTATAAAAGAAAACAAATGGTGGATGGGCTATGGGCTGGAGGCAAGGGCACGGTCATAGGAGCTGTAAGCTTGCAAGGTTCTGGTGAGCTGACAGGGAAAACTACCAATTCAGTGTGGAGATGGTCCATTGACCTTATTTTGTGGTATGCAGTGGCTACATTCAGAAATGAATTTTGAATGGTTAGTACAGTCTTAGTAGGTTTGGCAAAACAAGGCAGAGGAGTTCTAAAGCCTGCATATTTCATATTAGGGCATATGATGCTCATGCCAGGGTATTTAGAAAGCTAATGTGGAAATTACGGTTGTGTGCTCCTATATTGCTCCATTTCACAATGAGAACTAGGTGCCCAGGTCAAGAGAGGAAGAGAAGTCCTTCTGTAATTTGGAGCATAGATAACGCTTGACACAAATGGCATAAGTGAGGCATCCAGGATGTCTCTCACTCTCAGGGTCAATTTGTCTCCATTCAAGGTGGAGGCAGCTGGCAGGGATCTCTTGAAAGCAGCCTCAGAGGCAGGCCAGTCAGCTTGGTCGAATCTAACAAATTTGTAAGCTGATTGGACTCATTGGGGGCTGGAAATAGCACAGGCACACTAAGTAAGTACATCAAGTAAATCAGAATTGAGAGGTGGTTCAAGTTTCTGGCGTTATGGATATGGTACTAATGGTAGGCCCTGGATATAGCAAGCAGTGAAGCAGAAGATGTGCACTAATTATGGTAAAATCTGGTGAAGAGACACGCAAATGTTAGAGTTAGAGAAGGCCAGTTGGTGGGTAGCTGGGGCCGGGAGACATAAAAATGTTGATGATGCACTGGACTGACTGGAGAAAGCCGCTTGAAAATCAAAGTGGTGAAGGGTGTAGCTTCCATGATATGACTGCTGTTTATAAGTAAGTTAATGTAGGGCAGGACTACCAGGACCGTAGGACGTGGTGCCGTGGTGTAAATGATGTACAGGTAGGTGCAAAGATTAAATTAGCTAGGGTGCTAGGCTACTAGTGGCATGTATAAGTATAAAGTACTATCTAGCCTGCTGAGTAGAGCCTAGAGCCAGAGGCATATATCATAATTTCACAAAGGACTGGCAGTCTGGGGCTGAACAATACAACTCTTGAAGTTCCAGGAATCCAGGGCCTGCATGATGCATCAGGAGCAGTTCGAGCAGACTCAGCAGAGAAAGAAATATCATGCCTAGTTACAGAAAAATAAGTCAAAGGGGTCCCTCACCCTCACTCAGGAAAGTGAGTGACCAAAGTAAAGAATCTGTTGCGTCATTAGCCTCAATCATTAGGTGCCGCCTAAATGCCTATTTTAGAGGGGCTTCAAAGTTCAACTTGGTATGGTTCAAAATTTCAAGGTTGTACAGACTACAGAGCCTCAGAGGCTCAGACTAACAAAGGCCTCAGCAGCTCTGCTGACCAAGTGATCATCACTTAATTTCTTTAGAGAAGGCCAATCAAAAAGGACCATTATAAGTCCAGAAGCACATTTGACTTGAAAATCGGTCGAAAGTTTGGCCACTGAAGATGCTGGTTGCAGCAATAATAATAATATAACAATAGTAGCAGACTAGCGGTTTCAGCGTTTATTAGGCCATCTGCCTGTGAGGCTGTGGCCGATTCTAAACATCATATAATTATAATAATATTCTCAGCTTGTTGTGGTCTCAAACACGCAAGTCGCAACTTGCTGCTCCAATTCTGCTTTGCTAAACCGCCCGGCCTCCTCGCCTTCGCTGATTATCTTTCAAAAATCGCTAGTGTCGAATCGGTCCAAGCTGTGGACTACTCTCCGAGTACTCTGAACTGTCACTGACCTGACAGTACTGTAAGTGTTTAAAGTGTAAGACAGTGTAAGTCTGTAACCACACCACTGAGTCACCATGCTCATGATAAGAAAATACCTCCTGGACAAAAACGACGTCTCGGACAAAAACGCGGCCTCTCTCACGGCCGGTCTCGCGGCCGTGATTCCAAATTCAGTGAGCGTAGAATATCTCGCAAAATACTGAACGTAGCTTGATGAAACTTGGTACACATAATCATTAGAGCCTAACGGTGATGTTTAGCTCGTGACAATTTTTCAGAATTCGCCTTCATTACACGCGTGGGACTCGAAAAAAAGTTTCGAAAGAAATCACTAAAACAAAATCCCGCACTTTAATTCAAATCTGTACAGTACTTTAGAAGAAATGTCACGCTCACTGCAATTTTCACCACGTATATTCATATAACTCAGGAATGAAGGCGAAATTCGAAAAATTGTTACGAGCTAAACATCACCGTTAGGCTCTAATGATTATGTGTACCAAGTTTCATCAAGCTACGTTCAGTATTTAGCGAGATATTCCACGCTCACTGAATTTGGAGTCCGGCCGTGAGAGAGGCCGCGTTTTTGTCCGAGACGTACAAAAACGTGGCCTGTCTCACGGCATTTTGTTGCCTTGTCGAATGATATCAGCTATATCTTGATCAAAATATGATCATATTTTGCCATGGACGAAACATGATGAGCTAAACGTTACTTATGCTTGCAATTGCGCAGTAATTCGGATATTTTGAAAACACAAATCAGAACCATTTGTGTAACTACTTCTGTTCTGCATTATTCATCTAAATGATAGAATATGTAGGCTCAGAATAGAACTTTAGAGAATATTTATCAACAAGATTAGACCTAATTATGAAATTTCCGCCACTGCGGACGGTCCGGGTTCTTTAGAGCTCCTGCAATTGTTTGTCGTGCTGACGGGCATGGTTGTTGAATTTGGGAACATTTGTCTGGACCCAGGAGCAGGGCTCTCTGTGTCTCTTCATCCTGGCTCTTCCTCTGCTCTACTAGCTCATAGGCTAGAATTTACTTACCCCGACCATGTTCAGATATACACAGATGGTTCACGCTCAGCGCCATGGTCACTGGTCAGGAAGATGTGCCAGCCTGCCAGGTGCGCGGGAATTTATATTGTCATTTTAACGACCTGCGCGGTGCGCCGTACTATGCCGGTAAAAAAAAATGCACCGTGCGCCGACAGCGCCGTACTTTTAGAAAGCTAAAATAGTTTTAATATGGACGCGCGGCAATGCAAATTACGTAATCACACTGACTGCACACACAAACGTGTATCCGCACTGTGTTGTGGTTGGATACGAGTTAACTAGATTGCTACCGCGTAAACTCAGGACTCAGGTTCTAAGAGTCAGCACAGTACCTAATGAATATTCATTCATAGATCACAATTCAATCAGACATGAATTACAGAACTAAAGTAAAGAAGGCAACATGGCTTTAGATGTGCCATCGGTGCCAAATACAAATGCCAACTATACATCGGTGCCGACTATACAAATTAGGTCAATATGGCATAATTACAGAGCGTAATTATGCTATGTGATACATAATATGAATATATATATATTTGCAAGATAAGTCAATGGTCTGTCTGCTGTCGTTTATTTTTGCTTCATTTGAGCAATAATGGTTTCCAAATCTGGGTGCATATGTTATGTCATGTGTACTTTGAATGCATAGTGGCAAACCAGAGATTTTTTAGAATCAGTTCATTTTTAATTTCCTCATTTACTCAAGATTTGAACCAATTTCTTATGTATGATAATGCTGGTATCCATGATACTTTACTTGTCTACTTATAGGACTCAAAAATGAACTTGAGAGAGAGTCTAAAAAACTCTCTGCTTTGCCACTATGTTTGAATGTGCAAAAATTATAACTATCATATGAAAATTGTTGCGTAGGTTATCATAGCACGAATCACAATAGAGTATCAAGATTGCAGCTCTGCCACCAGCCTTCATTGAATTATCCCGCCTTTTTTCTAAAATTCAATAATCTCTCTTCCAGCAAAGTTTGCGAAATTCATTAGCTGCATAAAATACTCTCTGCTGTGGTGCTAGCATAGTGGCAAAGCAGAGAGTTTTTTTAGACTCTCCCTCAAGTTCATTTTTGAGTCCTATATGTAGACCACTAAAGTATCCTGGATACCTGCAGTTTCATACATAAGAAATTTGTTTAAATCTTTAGTAAATGAGGAAATTTAAAATGAACTGATTCTAAAAAATCTGTGGTTTGTCACTATGGGTGCTAGTATGGAATATATCTACTTGGCGAGCCGCGACTGAATTTTTTGAGCCGTGGTTTTATGGATTTGCCAGCCGTGATTCCATTTCTACGAGCCGTGATTCTATTTCACTGAGCCGTGAATTCCATATCTCGGCCATGAAAAGCCATTTACAAGGTGCGAATGTGAATTTATTTACAAAGTTTATGCACATGTTACCCCAAATCTCTAATTTTACCCTTAAACAGTCAAACGGCAACAATAAAATTTGTCTCTACTGTAAGTTCAGCATGTGTTAATATACAGTCTGACCGCTTTGACATGACTGCAACTATGCGCGATCTTCAACAAACGTTTTGTTTATTTGTTTACATTACAATGTTTATGTTTTTTTCTGCAAGATATTTTTGGCGGAAACGGTAAAGCAATGCGGAAGTTGAAAATTTTATGAAATGACATGTTTGCGAAGTGCAAACCGCGATTTTTTAATCAAACAAAAATTTATGACATTCGAGCCGCGAGATTTCATACCTACTGAAATTATATGATATTAGAGCTGCGATATTTCAGACAAAAATAGGACTTTTCCAGACTAGCTGTGGTGTTCGAGTTCCGGTTGACATGAAAACTTGCGGTAAACTTGCGGTTCCAAAAATGGCTGGAAAGCTCTAATCGCACCGCTCTGAAGGCAATTCATATAAATAATAATATAATCCACGCCTACGCTGGAGGAAGTTCAAACTTTAGAGGTGGAACTAAATGCAGTAAATTTGCAGTAAGTCAGAAAATACCAGAAAAATACCAGATTTAGGCATATATACCAGATCTAAAATATTCATTCCAGACACCTTTTGAAAATACCAGATTTATGAAATCTGGTATAGAAATATACCATCTGGCAATGCTGGTTCAGCGTTACTTGAAATCATCTACGGACGATGTTGCCATTCCATTCAGATGAAAACTGTGTCTAAATCAGAACTGTGTCGGATGGCTGCGCGGCGCGGAATCAATGACCGTGATTTGCACGAACGTCTGCGCAAAAAAATATAATTAGATTGATTTACGCGAGAAATTTTCCCGTTTATATACATCTTCCTGAGTGTGGGCTCAGCGCAGGGCTGGAAAAGTCCTATTTTTGTCTGAAATATTGCGGCTCAGCCGGCTCTAATATCATATACTTTCAGTAGGCATGAAATCTCATGGCTCGAATGTCATATATTTTTGTTTGATTGAAAAATCGCAGTTTGCACTTTGCAACCATGTCATTTCATAATAATTTGAACTTGCACAATCTGCATAGTGGCAAACCAGAGATTTTTAGAATCAGTTCATTTTTAATTTCCTCATTTACTCAAGATTTAAACCAATTTCTTACATGTTATAATGCTGGTATCCATGATACTTTACTGGTATACTTATAGGACTCAGAATTGAACTTGAGGAAGAGTCTAAAAAACTCTCTGCTTTGTCACTAGGGTAAACACGGTATATTCCGACATCTTAGGTAATTCCGTCACCTCTCCAGCTTTTCCTTTATATTAAGCTTTGTTTTAGTTCCATGCGTTCATTGATGGTTGAAATGGTGACGTCATACATTTGCGTGTCGAAATACTGCAAAAACACTAGGCCTTGGCCATCTAGTGGGAAAATATTGAGATCAGGGTTGGCAATGATTAAATCAAAATGATTAAATCATGCCACGTGGTGAGATCATCGAAAAATGTGTCAAATTTGACAGTTGACATGGCTCTACCAAATAGTGAATAACTGTTTTTATAGGAAGAATATTATGGTTTGAGACTTTTAAATACGTCTGTGAATATATTAGGAATCCTTTAAGTATACTTGTATTCGCTGATTTCAAGTCACAAATAAATTAATAGATGATTAGGTTGAGATGTTGGATTTAGACACATGAAAACTAATTCCGACACAACTTGAATTGGACACACACAGATCGTTCAAAGCTTTGTACAAAAATTGAAATTTGCTTAATTAAAAGCCTAATAGCTGTTAATTAAAACGTAATTAAGTAGTGTTCAATATTCGTTAGTGTTCTAATTCAAAGCCGTGTTGTATCCCAATACAGCTCACACAGCAAACGGAATTCGAACACGTGGATGTCGGCAATACGTATCAGTTAAATTTGAAGCTCTGACGCAATACGACTCACCACGTGTTGAATATTGCCACACAAAGTGACGGAATATAGGGATTTGGTAGGTTTCCATTCTAAAGGCTTTTTAATAAATATGGCAACATTTTGTGACGTTTCATCGTTGCTGACGCGTAGTGGAGTGTTTTGAGAGTCATGTGAAGGCAACAGAACTTACGTAATGCATACGGTTTTTTTTAATAGTTTTTCATTTCTCGATGCGTCCTTAATGTGTCGGAATATATCACGTTTACCCTATACAATCTGCATTGCTCTACCGTTCCCACCAAAATATCCTGCAGAAAAACATAAACATCGTAATGTAAAGTGTAAACAAATCAACTAAACGTTTTGTTGAAGATCACGCATAGTTGCGGTCATGTCAGAGCGGTCAGACTGCAATCACTGCATTATCACATGCTCAACTTACAGTGAAGAAAAATTTTATTGTTGCTGTTGAAGTGTTTTAGGGTCAAATTAGAGATTTGGGGTAACACGTGCATGGACTTTGTAAATAAATTCGCGTCTCGTATATGGCTTTTCATGGCCAAGATATGGAATTCACGGCTCGGTGAAATGGAATCAAGGCTCAAAGAAATGGAATCACGGCTGGCAAATCCATAAAATCATGGCTCAAAAAATTCAGTTGCGGCTTGCCAAGTAGATATATTCCATGCCTGGCTCAGCGGAGGGCTCTTTTTCAGGCTTTCAGCTGGTGTATTGTGTATATGTTCCCTCAGGACCCTAACTGTCACTAGCAACAGGGTGGCTACTCTCACCAACCCATACAATAATGGGTGCAGAGCTGTTTGCCATCTACAAGGCACTGGAACTAGTCCTAAGTCATGGAGATCTTCAAAGCTGCCCAGTGGTTACATTTACAGACTCGAAATCCTCCTTGTATCTCATCAGGAACACTTGGTGCACTGCGCCCCACAGCCCCCACTTATGCTTCAATAGTTGAATTCACATGCTGCTTTTACAGAAAGGTCTAACTTCAGTCTGCCTCTGCTGGGTGAAGAGCCACAGTGGAGTGATGCAATGAGATTGCTGAGCCTGACCGGGTTGCTAACCTTTCTCACGGCGCTGACAGATATTCTTGTTCTATCTTGTGCTTTGAGGAGTTAATGTGCCAGTTGAAACAGTCATTCCTCACCCAATGGAAGGAACACTGGAGCAGGCAGGTTGCGGAGACTGGCAGCGGCCATTTTTGACTGACTCTTGAAAACTCTATTGATCACATTGACTACAGCTGCCTCAGTTGGAGAATGCAGTGTGCAGTGGCCCGTTTGCGCCTTGGCCATGCGGGCATAGGTGCACACCGACTGACCGACACCTGGCTCGCTTTGGGATGGCACAGGACTCAATCTGCTCTATTTGTCACCAGGAGGACACCTTCTTGCATTTCATGCTTCATGATGCTTGCCTGTATTAAATTCGCAGGTCCTAGAGCAGCCTTTACCACTGCATTGGCTAGCATTGGAGATTTGGAGTCCCTTGGAACCTGAACACAGCCTTAGGAGCTGAGATCCCTGCTGCTCAAGCCTCAAAGCCCTTTAGTATTTTCTTATCTATCACAATTTTTGTTGCAGACTGGCATGGTGAATCTACTGTAATGGAGAGCAATTTAAGCATGTAAACATGTAAGAAACTTGTACCTTTCCAGAATATCTACCCTGCAACAGGATCATCTCCAGACACAAGCAGCTTTTGGCTGTGAGACCCACAGCAAGTGTGTGGTCACACCATCACACAGATAGACTGCATTGGTCCATAGTGTGCTGGGGCACTGGGGCAGCAACCTAGTCTAGACTCTAGCAGAGCTCCGAGTCTGCTGGCGCTGCTTCGCTTTCTTTTTCTGACTGAGATCAGGCTGGTGGGCACTTTTGTCACCACAAGTCTTAACCCCAATTATACAAAAAAAAAGGTTGTAGAATTTATAATCCAATTTGAGGTTCTTCTTTTTTGCTACATGTTTAATGGTGTTTGCTGCTTTCTCTGTTTGCCTAATGTCGACACGTCAATGCCATCCATAATCCCTGTAGCCTCTACACCACTACACATATGTCATAACTAAGGATAATAAGGTACCAATAAGGTATAGGCATATCTCTTCTGCTGCACCAGGACTAGCTAGGCAGCCAACAAGCAGTAGATTGTATTCATTCTACTTAACCATATTATTTTAATTAAGTTAACAGTGCACTGTAAAGTATCTCATTTTAGATTGAGAAATCAGCTCATTTCAAAAATTTTTATCAGCTCCCGTGAAGCCATGATGATGGTCAGCTTACAAAAATTGGGTGCAACTGTGTTACTGTGCAATACCTGAATACCATGCCATTTTTTGTAAACACCCTGAGTGAAAATGTGCAAGAGTCTGTCAGTGCCACTGACCAATGCCTCATATGGCAATGCCTCATAAGGCAAAAATGTGTATGCCTCATACTTGCATCGCATAGGGCAAACCAGAGATTTTTTAGAATCGTTCATTTTTAATTTCCTCATTTCCCCAAGATTTAAACCAATTTCTTATGTAAGATAATGCTGGTATCCACTATCCAGGATACTTTACTGGTCTACTTATAAGACTCAAAAAAGAACTTGAGAAAGAGTCTGAAAAACTCTCTGCTTTGCCACTATGACCCCGGTAAACACACCATATTCTGACACCTTAAGGACATAGCAAGAAGTAAATGGCTATAAATAGATCAACGTATGCACCACTCGAGTTCTGATTGGTTTAGGCTACGTCACTCTCAAAACCCACACTATGCGCCAGCGATGAAATGTCACAAACTGTTACCATATTTATTTAAAAGCCTTTAGAATTCAAATCTACAAAATTGCTGAATTCTGACACGTGTGTGACTAAATGCGGCATATTGTGAGACTAATTCTGACAACGCTTCAAAATTGTAATTCATAATTCTGACACCCTGTGTTGGAATTCCAATACCCTCTGTGAGCTGTATTGGAATACGACACAGCTCAGAACGAGCTGTGTGTATCTAATTCCAAGCTGTGTTGGAATAAGTTTATATGTGTCTAAAACTGTCTCTTGAAGCAATCATCTATTAATTTATTTACCATTTAAAATCAGCAAATACAAGTATACTTAAAGGATCTTAATATATTCACAGACTTATTTAAAAGTCTCAAACCATAATATTCTTTCTACACAAACAGTTTATCACTATTTGGTAGAGCAAGGTCAACTATCAACTTTCACACTTTTTTCAATGTTCTCACGGGGTGACGTGGACTTTCGCTCTGCGGATCTTAACATTTTAGCGTCAGACCTAGTGTTTTGTGGAAATATTGCACGCGATAGTATGATGTCACTATTTCAACCATCTACACATGCGTGGGACTAAGGAAAAAATATAAAGGAAAATTTTGAGAAGTGTCGGAATTACCCACGATGTCGGAATATGGTGTGTTTACCCTAGTGGCAAAGCAGAGTTCTTTAGACTTAGAAAGTTCATTTTTAAGTCCTATAAGTAGACCAGTATCATGGATACCTTCATACATAAGATATTAGTTTAAGTCTTGAGTAGTTGAGATTGAGAAAATTAAAAATGAATTGATTATAAAAAATCTCAGGGTTGCCACTATTGGCACTGTGGCTCATAGATTTGTATGCCTCATAGTAGCAAAAAATAAAATATTTTGTTCCTTTACTCAAGTTCATTTTTGAGTCATATGAGTAGTCTAGTAAGTATCTATGATACAAGCATTATCATACATGAGAAACTGATTAAAAGATTGACTATTATTGTATAAATGTAGGAATTAAATTGAACTGATTTCAGAAAATCTCTGGTTTACCACTCTGGACTATGCATTTTAATGAACTCTGCAGATGGGTTAGGGCACTGGGCTGCAAAAAATTTCCATTAGTTATAAAATTCTTGACCAACAATGGCAAACAGGGACTCGTATTTGGCAGTTTATGCTCCGACATGCAATCTGGAATGAGTTGAAAGGATTTGTTACATTAAGTCATTGAAATAAGAAAAAAAAGTTTACCCTGTGTTATTATTTATTATATATATTATAAATACTTTATATATAATATACCGGAAATACTTTATAAAAAAGTATAAAGTAATAAAAAAAATAAAATAATAAAAAATATAAAAAAGTATAAAGTATAATATATATACTTTATAATATATATTTATAAATATATTTTATATATATATTATAAAACTTTATAATATATTATATATATTATAAAGTTTTATGTTATTTTTCATGCCTAAAATGAATTTATCTTAATACCTATAGTACTACTAACCAGGAGGTTACATGCATAGACTCTGGAGTGTGTGTATGACTATATATCCTGATGTCCTGATTGGGACTAAGTCCTATATATCCTGATATTCTGATGTCCTATATATCCTGATATCCTGAATATATATTCAGGATATTTCTTTCTCTGATACTAATTCTGCCAGACTACTATATTACATTTGAAAAAGCCATAGAAGCTGCAGGCTGCAGCTACTTGACAGATTGATCAGAGTGATTTCTACCAGTACTACATATCAAGTAAATATTTGAATTGAAGAAGGTTTCCCGATTATAAGACAAGCAAGTAAAGTGAACAAACTATTATGAAATGAACTTCATGAGTGAATACAAGAATAGGATGTATTGCACTTCATTGTATATAAATAATGATTACCTCTATGATGAAGTTTTCCAGTCTACTTAAAATAGAGTCAATTTGATTCCCATTGCTTTAGGTAAATTTAATAATTAGTTATGACATATTTAAAGTCAAAGGTGTTGCCAAGAAATTTGAAAGGCATAAAATTGGAATTTGAATCCTAATTTGTTAAAAAAAATTTTTGACACTTAGTCCACTGTTCAGTCATTTTTACTGTAAGATGTAGTGATTGCCATCTAATTCAGATTTGAACTATAATCACTTGAAATTTCTAAAGCATCAACTTTCTTGCATATTCTTCTACTTTTTGCACTAGGTAAAATATCTTCATATGTAAAACCATGAAATTTATTTCAAAAAGTGTGCAAGCTGTCAATTACCTATTGCCAAAAGCTTGAATTAAGCAACAGCTTGGAAGAATAATTCACCGTTTCATGTTGTGCATCTCAAGTAACTTTTCTATTGTTTGGGAGACTATTTTACAATACAAAAGAATTGCTCTGTATTGCAGATTTCAGTATTGTTATGTGAGAAATTTCATATGTCATTTTATGTTACAATTTTTATCCTTGTGCAGACACAATGAACTTGAGACAGAGATTAGCATGGCTCCTGCTTGCTATATTCTTAGGAGGTTCATTCATCTGTTTTTATTATCTGCTTGATATAGCTGATCAGTTCACTTCATTATCAATCTCGCATTCTAAACTCCACCAGGATGATGGACCTAAAAATCTAGCTGGAAAAAATAACTTGAAGACATTGCCACATTTAGATCCTATATTGCAAAATAGTCAAAAGTCTCAAATACTGAAGGATAGATCAGCTGCAACTTCTCCAAGCTCAGAAGTGAAAACTGCAATTCTTTATCATGTTTTTGATCTTCCTGCACCATTGATAATTTTAACATGCATAGCCCTTTACTGTCAAGTATTTGCATTGTTGTATTTTTTTACTCTGCCTAATATCAATTCTTTGAAAAATATCAATGTTTGCATGATTCCATTTCTAGGATGGTATTACATTATTCAAAGGTTGAATGCAATCTTTAGTTGTAGAAATAAAAATGACAGAATTTTTATCATAAGCAAGGATGAAAAAGAACTATCCTTCAGTTAGCAACCAAAAAATTATAGCATTATGCAAGGTTACCTGTGAGTGCTGTTGGAAAAATAGTTAATTCCAATGATATACTACTTAACCAGTAATAAATCTTAGAGCAAGACAAAGTTTAAACGTTTAAAATGTAAGAAAAACATATACTATAGAGCGAGCTTACACACTAACACTACTAATATGTACCTAATAAGCCAAACTAAAAGTATAGCATCAGCTTTCTAGTATCTATTAGTTTTATTGCTCTCTGCAGTCTTTAAAATACCAAAGAATTCATGTTTTTAGTAGCTCCATAAATGTAGTTAGTAGTGATTATTTTAAGGAAAGATATTTGTAACATTTACCGTACCCATACAATTTCAATTTTTTAAATTAGAGAACAAGAGCGAAAAATGTGTGTCATATATTATATAGTCAAATGGGGTAAGACAGGATCGCAGCCTTCATGGGGTAAGAAAGGACCAGCCCATGGTGTGCATTCTAATTGCACTGCATTTCATTTGACATAATAATATGTTAGAGCAATCATTGCCTGTCATTTCAGTGTTTGTTTCAACCCTCTTCTGCAAATATTGAATTTCTGGCTAATTTTTAAAGAAAACCTATGTGAAGAAGGGTCACAAAATAGTTAACCCTGTTTAGGAAATAAGCTTTGTCTAATGACAAAAAATTTTTTGACCAGGTTTGTGGATGTAGGCAGGTAACCTCATGTAATAAGCAACTTTTGAGACATACTTGGCATTCCTACCTGCTACAATCATTGCCTGACATGTATTCTGAAATGGGGTAAAAAAGGACCAGACATGGGGTAAGACGGGACCACTAAATGATCCGGTTTTACCCCACAAACGGTCCTATCTTACACCACATATGGTCCAGTCTTACCCCACAAATGGTCCTCTATTACCCTACAGTATATCAATAATAGTTTTTAAATTAATATATTATTATGCAGTAACTGGAGTATTTCGGTCAAAATTTTTATCTTTTGCTCACTCTCACCAAATTTCTTTGAAAATTTCAATCACGAATAAGGCATTATTGCTAAAATACTGGAGTTTCTTGCAAGTTTCTTGGACTTCTTATTATTGCTAGCAAAAGTAAAGTATAAAATGATAATTAACTATGCCAGCTATATAATATCATCCATATTTTTTGCTCAAAAGACATATGATTATATGGCTGCATTTAATGTTAACAAAGTTTTCTCGTGACAAAACCTCCAATGTGACTGATATTAGAGTTGACTTCCCACAACACAAAACAGTAACAAGTGGTTGTTTAATCAAATAATGTGTTTCTATATTGGTGATATTGAATATCAGAATTGTGCTTTTATTAAAAACCTTGTAACACAAGAATTACCTGTTGGTCCTGTCTTACCCCATGCCCGGTCCCATCTTACCCCAGTGGGGTAAGATGGGACCAGCTCACTTTTTTTAATCTGTACTGAAAACTATGTTGTATGCAGAAAGTCTGAGTTGTAGCTTAGAAGCCCATTACATAACTACACCTTGTGATAGGTTTAGGGTTTTTTAGTTATTCATGGTATAGATGCTAAAGGCTTGTTAGTGATTTCGGTCCTGTCTTACCCCATCTGACATACTCCAAAATTTTGATAGACAATTGATTGTATGGTCTTTATTGATTTTCATTCATTTTATAAATTAAATTTTCCATGAAAATGTATTTGTGATGGGGCTAATAATTTTAATTCCATTTAACCATGTTTGAGGATGAATGTGACTTTTATGGTAACAAATGTCTCTTTTTACCACACTTTTCTTAGCTTTGTTTCGTGTCTGTCTGTCTGTCTGTCTGTCATCAAAAATTCAGACCTTAATTTAGAGCTCTTCTGAACATCCTATAAACTTGAAATTTGGTATGCATGCTTATGCTGCCTAACAATTCAAGATTTGATCATCAGAAGTAGTAATTAAAAAAAAATTAGAAAAAATAGAAAAAAGTGAAAAAAAAAATAAAATTTCACTGATGGGAATTGAGTTTTTTGTTGAACAACCAGACTTGCCAACGCTAGAAATTGATTTGAATTGTTAAAATTGCTAAAGTAAAAAGTAGAAAATAAATAAATATAAAAAAAAAAAACATTTTTTCTGGTTTTTACAAAACTAAAAATGATGAAATAAAACAAATAAGAAAACTTTTAAAAACCATGTTTTCTTAATGGACAAAAAAGAAAAACATTTACTCTTACATAACATTACACAAGATTTTACATAACTTTAATGTTATGTAAGAGTAAATTTTTTTTTGTCCGTTAAGAAAACGTGGTTTATAAAAATGTTTTTATTTGTTTTATTTCATCATTTTTAGTTTTGTAAAAACCAGAAAAACGTGGTTTTTAAAAATAGTTTTTATATTTATTTATTTTTTAATTGAATTTTTTCTGCTCTCTGTACCTCTTGTCTGGGTGTCATGACTTTGTTAAGCCATTTACATAGAAAGAGTCATAATGATATTTTAGTAATCTTGTCTCTCTTTTCCTTGCACCATATGTTGTTTTTACTGTAACCAATTATTACTGTTACTGTAACCAATTATTAACATTTTTTTTAACTAAGTTTGTGTGCTTTAAGCTTCTATAGAATAACTTTCGAGTTTATCTCCTTTTATGGCTAAGTATGTTTGGCAAGTTGTGCACATACCTATATCACCAGAGCCATATTTTCGTTTTAAAAATTGTGTTGTACAGCCTCAAATGCAAAGCCCACTTGATATGCATCTGTTTTAACTTATAAAAAAATTATTGATAACATTGTGTGAAAATATAGAAACTGAAAATATTTTGCCATGCTTTGTTACAAGCTTGATCAAATATTATATCACTAGTATGTTTCCTTGCCTTTTTCCAAGTTTCTCTGTTTTTTCAGCAGCTCATTTATATTACCTGTTGTTGTGCCAGTATTTTGATAATATTAATTTAGAGTTGAGTACTTGGTTTTTCACGTGTTGAAATGTGTAATGAGTTTCGATTCCTTCTGAAGTGATGTACAACATCGCTTGAATCATGATGATATTGCTTCAGAGTTGTTGTTGCTTTAACTTCCCAACTGCAAATAATTTAATTTGTGTTTTAATTTTGTCCATAAATTTAGAGCAATAGCTGAATTTAGTCTGGCTATTGTTCCTATACATTGTAATATATTTGCCACGCTCCAAATTGAAATAGTCTGCTATTTGATATCCCCAAAGTGTCAGGCTATTGGAAGTTAATTAGTGTTTATCAGCTCTTGTGAAGTGACTTTGAATTCCAACAAAACCCATTCGAAATGGAGGTTTTGTGACTAGCTGTGTTATTCTTTCGATATATATGTTAGTAAGATTAATCTCAGGAGTGAAAATATGCCATTTGATTTTTACTTTTGAGATGTAGAAGGGTGTGGTAAATGGTAATACATAATAATGCCTTCATTTTTCTATGTCTGAATGCAGGAGTGCTCATTTAAACTTGATGAGCTTCATGCTTTAAGAACCAATTTTGATATTTTCAATGCAAACAACACCTTCATTTCTTCCTGTTTGAAAATCTATCTGTGCAAATTATTGCTGAATTGCTAAGAGTAAAATTGACTGGAAACATTTGAGTCAGTGAAAGTTTATCAATCAAAATTGATAAATTTATCAGTGGTAATTTTTAGTAGAGAAATTAATCATTGCAAAGTTTCAATGCAAATTATGCATGATGAATTGACCACAATTGGTTCAACATATATTGTAATCTGTGATGATCATTAATAAAGTTCCTTCAGCACTTGTACAAACTTAGAATTTATTTCTATGTTAACTCAAAAAAATGTGTTTCCTAACAAGATATAACTATGTTAATTACACTATGATGCATTTAATTGGGATTCACAAAAGAATTCGATTCGTAAAATGTTTCAACATTCGAAGTGGTGAATGTATTGCAAATGGCACCTAGTTAATTTTTTTGCGATTGTCACGCCTCATCCATCATGCTTGATTTCAGCTGATTATATCAATAAACGTCTCCCGAGTGAATAAATTCATTAACCATTAGTACCAGTTTACCGTTTTTGGTCACAGAAAAAGTTCATCAACAGCACATCTCCATTTAAAAGTAAATAGGGATGTTCGTGCTTATTAGGTGGCATGAGGTTACTCATCAGCCAAGAGAAGTTGCGGGATGACTCATCCATCATAAGTTGAAGGATGTTCATCCACATATCAATTGAGATGTGAACACGCGTCCAGCAGCTCGTTTTGTCAGTTAACAGTTCATATTGCTAACAGAAGTAATGAATACCGGTTTCCGGTTACAGAAACACACAAATATCTGTGCAGACTTTATGCAAATTTTCACAGCAACAACAAATGCCATACATGACCAGCAAATTTTTATGATGCTATACGTCTTTTACACTCACGATTATAATTGAACATTGGCTAAAATTTTTAACCAGATCGAACCATTGACTGCCACAATGTGAAGTCATTAGTTACTTTTGAATGAAAGTTATTTAGCAGTTTTCATCGACCCGCGTCAACACCAGGAGTCCCGTGAGGTTTAGCCCAATCAGAAATATGTTCAAGTTTAATGCTTTAGAAATTGACTGCAAGTCACTGTTCAAAATTCGGAAACTCGTTTGGTATATTTTAAATCTAGAATTCTGATTTTCTATATTCATCTAGATAAAGGCATTTAGGTATATCACTTATCATCAGGAGGCTACGTTTATGTACATAAATTATAGTATTTCCTAATATCGCTAAAATATTTGATCATCTAGAAGAGTCAGGCGATAAAATCTGTGGTGCTGTCAACTCACACGTCGGACTTTCATTCATTTCTTTAGTCGCGCACACAACATTGACGTTTTGAACTTTAGACTCTGTGAAATTAACTACTAAACTATTAGCTTCAGCGTCAGCTGCGTCACCAACCAAGGTGTTATAACTTTCAAGAGTTTTGTGAGACCCGGCGGCCGACTTAATAGTGACTGGAGAACTGTCGAGGCGGTGGTTAGGAGGTTCAGCAGTAGCAGCAGCGATGGTAGGCACAGTTACGGAGGTGTTAGGTGTCAATTTCTTATTGTACACAACACCGGAGGTGTACAGGGAAGCTGGTCTTAGCTCCGAGGCTTTTGCATCTTCAGAGCGCCATTTCTTGCTGATGATCATCAAAACGATGACCGCCGGCAAGTGTAGCAAAGAAAAGCGGAACAAGTTGCGGGCACTTCGGCTGTCACCGTCGCGGTAAAATCTGTAACCTAGAACACGTAACAGAGGATTAGCAGGCGTAGATGACAAGTCAATGTTATCGTTCAACACATCAGTAGAACAGATGGTGTATAATGTGGAATAAGTTAGAATTTGGATAAAACTGTGTGAAAAATATCAATTAAAATGCTAAATGCAGAACATCCTGAACACATTGGTTTACATGTAATAATTTCCCTGCATATTTGAGGTAACCAGCAACACAGGAGTGAGTAAAAAAATCAAGCACAACACATTCGTCAGTAAAACTTTGTCAAGAGGAAGGGAGTTTATATTGTCTGCGATAAAAACTATGGAGTCATGGCTTACTGAAGTAAAGTATCTAAAGTACTGTTGTCGTGGAGACAAAAACAGTAATGGCTTACTGAGGTAAAGTATCTAAAGTACTGTTGTTGTGGAGACAGTGGTTACAGAACTGTAACCAGCAATTACAGTTCAGAGTACCAAGATTGGCGCTGAGAGGCGCGGGTTCGATCCCAGCTCTGTGCGCCAGTTTCTGGTCAAAATCGGCAAGGAGGCCGGGCGGTCAAGCACATCAGAATTGTAGCAGTGAGTTGCGAGTTCGAGACCGCAAAATGCTGTGAATGTTCTGCGATGTTAAGAATCGGCGACAGGCAAACGGCCTAATAAACGCTGAAACCGCTATATAATAATAGTAATGGCTTACTGAAATGATGTATGTAAGATACTGTTGGTGTGGACACAATGGCCAGTCTGGCGCACTGAAATAAAGTATGTAAGATACTGTTGGTGTGGACACAATGGACAGTCCCGGCTTACTGAGATGAGAGTTGTAAAGAACTGTTGGTGTGGACACAATGGACAGTCCCGGCTTACTGAGATGAGAGTTGTAAAGAACTGTTGGTGTGGACACAATGGACAGTCCCGGTTTACTGAGATGAGAATTGTAAGGAACTGTTGGTGTGGACACAATGGACAGCCCCGGCTTACTGAGATAAAGCATGTATGCGTTGAGAGGCGCTGAGTCTGCAGCAAAAGTCCACGTGGTGACGGAGAGTGAAGGCGCTGCAAAGCTCAGCAG
Organism: Hyalella azteca; assembly: GCF_000764305.2. NCBI lineage: Eukaryota > Metazoa > Arthropoda > Malacostraca > Amphipoda > Hyalellidae > Hyalella > Hyalella azteca. The sequence continues at coordinate 398,061 of NW_025932041.1, read as the reverse complement.
CAGCAACGCGGCGCTGTAATGCAGACACGTCGAGCGGCACAGACCTAAGGAGTGTACCAGTAATTAGTGACAACGCTTTGCATGCTGCAAATTAAAAAAAAACATATCTTCGATAAATAATACGGACAACAGCCCACTGATTGAACGAGAAGCGGAGAGTATTATTACATTCTAATTGTTACATGATCCTTTTCATACAATTAATTCAAGTACTAGTTGAATATAACAGCTTGAAAGCCATAAGAAATGCACGTTGCGTTTTTCACAACCCCATGGACAATTTTACACGCTAGAAACCAAAATAAAAATTAGCACACGAAATAAAACAGAACAGAGAACTTTACTATGAAGTTTAAACACGTAAATTCAGCTGTCCATAGTACGTGGCAAAGTGGGGAAGCATATATAGCTTTGAAGGACTTCCTCACCTGGATTAGTGACGCACATCATCCTGTAGCCTGCCCTGCTGTAGTCTGCCCTCAGGTTCCAGGACAAAGCGTTGAAGTGAGGGAACTGCCAGGCGAACAACAGCCCCGCCATCATCCACGCTCCCCACGCGTCCCCACCTACCAGAGCTCCTCCACACCCACACCACCCGATCAGGGGAGGTATTGCTCCAACTGCCATCAATCGTTGTTGAAATATAAATGAAGGTATTGACTTAACTGTGTAGTAAATTAACTATTTTGTGAAATGTAAAATATTGAAGAAAGCACGTCGTGAATTTTAAATTCTGTAATTAAACCACAGCCCTTGAGTGTTCCCTGCTTTGTCTATTTAATATTTTTACAGAATTTGAAGGGTTAATAAATGATGCTATGAAGAGAGAGATGGCTCTGACATTGGTTTCTCAAACATATTAATCAAGAAATTTTACTGAGATATGACTTATGAGGCACAAATCTACGGACAGATTGGGACATTAATTGGGTGAAGCAGCTGCATTACTAGGTTATTGAGAGCACCACGTTCGTTATACCATTGAAGAGTACATAGTTTGGCAGTAGTAGCATGTGAATAAACGAGAGCAAGGAGCATCAGAGGACGAAAAATATAGAGCTCAAGGTGCATCAGAAGACTTAAAATATAGAGCTCAAGGTGCATCAGAAGACTTAAAATATTGAGCTCAAGGTGCATCAGAAGACTTAAAATATTGAGCTCAAGATGCATCAGAAGACTTAAAATATAGAGCTCAAGGTGCATCAGAAGACTTAAAATATAGAGCTCAAGGATGCATCAGAAGACTTAAAATATAGAGCTCAAGGTGCATCAGAAGACTTAAAATATAGAGCTCAAGGTGCATCAGAAGACTTAAAATATTGAGCTAAAGATGCATCAGAGGACTAAAAATATTGAGCTCAAGGTGCGGTAAGTATAGTAGGCGGTGAGTATAGTAGGATGAAGATTATAGGCGGTGAGTGTAACCGGATGAAGGTATGGCGGTCACTGCAGCATGTATGGACGGAGGATGTAGCAGGACTACTCACCAACCGCCCCAACCCAGGTGTTGGCGATAGTGAGGCGTTTTAGGGGCGTGTAACAGGCGGTGTAGAGGAGGAGATTTAGCGCCCCTAACCCCGCAGTGACGGTCCCACACAACCCCAGCAGCAGCCCCACGCCCCCCACTCCACACACCCCCGCGAAACACGCCGCGTGTAGGGGAGTCAGCAAACCTGCGATCAATGAAACTTTACTCAATCATGAATGTTCTGGGCACGACTTCATTTTATGAAGAATGAATTCACATATATGTTTTTAGACGACAGTCACAATTTAAAAATTATTGGTAGAGTAATCATTTTGTTGGGGGTCGCCCTGTCTAAAGGTCAGCGGACCGGCCGATATAGTACCAACTAACGGAAAAAACAAAAACTGGAACTCAGGAAAACGAACCGAGCGGAACCAAGCAAAAAATATATTAAATAAAATAGTGGTACATGAAGATGAACGGTGAAGGTTAATATGTTAGTGATGGAACAGCCCGGGGCTTATGGGTGATGGGATGAGCCCCTTAACAATTTTACTAGCATTAAAGACCCCCTATAGTCAACATTTAAAAAAAATGCTAAAGAGCATTCATAAATAAATTTTGATATACAACACACAGAAAAGCCTCAAGCAAATATGGCATTCTGTAGGCCTACAGTAACTATTTGACTATTACCAAAAAATTAAAAGTTGAGAATTATCTAGGCTCGTATGGAATGCTTTGTTAAGAGTTCTCAACATATTAGAAACAAGTTCAGGCAGAGTGGCAACATTAAAGCTTAGTCACGAGAAACATTCCATACTAGGTGGTTCGAAAATTTAGCGCGCTTTTTCAAACAATTTTAATACTTTATCTAAGCTGTCCTTCCCACACTGACCTCTGACAAGAACTTGCTTGGTAGTCATTCCCACACTGACCTCTGACAAGAACTCACTTGGTAGTCCTTCCCACACTGACCTCTGACAAGAACTCGGTTGGCAGTTCTTCCCACACTGACCTCTGACAAGAACTCGGTTGATCGTCCTTCCAACACTGACCTCTGACAAGAACTCGGTTGATCGTCCTTCCCACACTGACCTCTGACAAGAACTCGGTTGGCAGTTCTTCCCACACTGACCTCTGACAAGAACTCGGTTGATCGTCCTTCCCACACTGACCTCTGACAAGAACTCGGTTGGCAGTCCTGCTCATTTGGGCGTCGTAGGGCGCCTCGAGAATCTGGTTGGTGGCGTTGGCGGCAGCGCTTACAAGTGCCACCCCGCCCACCGTTCCCACAAGTGTGGACAAGGAGACCACCGCGGGCGCCATTATGTAACCCCCCACTGCTGTGGCCACCACAAGACCTGCAAATTATCAAAAAAATTATACTCTTCATCCTGATTTTGTAGATTCTCAATAAAATCTTTACAGCAGTATTGATTGCACATGCAGTTCACTGAAATTCTAGCTAAATAATTGTGTCACACATTGAACCATACAAATAAATCAACTAAAATTATCTTAAACTGCATGAAAGAAACTAGGTACATTCCAAAAAAATAAAAGTCAACCAAAGTTAATTGGATCAATAAAACTATAAATTAAACTTGATAAATAAAAGCCATTTAAATGTGAATAAAATTTCAAAATCTAATTATATAATATTAATATTATTTAAATAATATTATTAATTAATATTGATATGCTAATATTAATTAAATGTAAAAGTTTAATTTTTTTCAGGTTAATCAAATATTTCACAAAATAGTTCAGTGGAAATTTATATAATTCTTCACTGATTTAGGAGTGGGAATTACTAGTGAGTCGACTTTTGGCTAAAGCAGCGTAATGTGCAGGCAGGTCTGCCAACTTGTATTCAACAGCCCGCCACTCTCTGGCAGATGCCGGCAGTGCTCCAGTGAGCTTAACTTCTGTCTTTTCTTTAAATCTGGAGTCTTGCTTGAAAATGTACTCTACATCACCAGTTGGACCGGATGTTGATGTTAAGATCAGTGAATCCCACTGAAAAAGAATAAAAATTTTCACATTATTCTAATTACTACTAGAGACAATTCATAAGATATTATTGGAGAAAAATTGCACAGGAAGAATGTCTAACAATACCTGATGGAAATACAGGCATTTCAGGTTAGCAATTTTATTCATTTATAATTACTTTATTGGCTTGTGTAACAGCAGCTCATTTATGTGTTAAGTATGAATAAAGCTAAATATATAACAAACTAAAAAATTCAAATAAAAAAATATCCTCATTTCAATTCACTACACATATTTCCTACCTCATCCTGATCAGAGACCCGCTTGACACAAGCAGTTGTGTGTGACAGGAGTTCATCAGTTGACATGAATGGTACATCCTGCAATAAAATATGAATCTTAGAGAAAAAAAAAGCGATCAAAATTTAACAATTGTAGTTTTCATTACTAAATGGATGGTATGAGCCTAAAATTAAATTGGGAAGATTTTCCTCTAAATTTCATCATAAATATTGATACCAAATGGATAGATGTCAAGCAACAAGATTTTATAAATAACTACAGATTTGGTATTTCAGCTAGCCAAGATGACGCGTAAAAGCTACATAGCTAGCTTAAATACATAACAAGTACTCACATAAAAATTGTTAGTGGGTGCAGTTTTTACAACACCAGTTTTTGCTTGTTCAGAAGTCAATTTAGCAAGGACAGCATCATCATTCCTTTGAGGAGAACCTAAAGGAAAACAAAATAATATGTGATGAGACTGACATATAAACTCAACAATAACTATAATTTACAATGCATATGAATTTATATATAATTGATCATAGCAGGTGAGACAAACTTAAGTGAATGAAGTGCAACACTTCTTTTTTGGACAAATCAAGGACTACTACACACAGGACATGCATAGCCTATGTCCAGCCTCTGCTAGCAGAGGCGATCGCCTACACTATGAAAATGCTGGTGTTTTAGTGGCATCAACAAATGATATGCCCATAATTGTTTCATACAATAGTATTACAATGTGTGTAGTAGTCCTTGGTCAGAACCATAGACTTTTTGCCAGTTTTGAAGTTCAAAATTTTGTACTAAGCAAAGTAGGTACCATTTTCCTGCCTTCATACACTGATAAAAAAAATATTTAAATGGAGTCACTAGTCAGTATACATTTACTCATAACATTCCGGCAAAAATTCTATTGCTCTGATAAATATAATGCCTTTGGATTCATCACATTGTAATACTATTGTATGAAACAATTATGGGCATATCATTTGTTGATGCCACTAAAACAACAGCATTTTCATAGTGTAGGCGATCGCCTCTGCTAGCAGAGGCTGGACATAGGCTATGCATGTCCTGTGTGTAGTAGTCCTTGGGACAAATATTTAAAAGATTTATTCTTCATTTACAACATTCATTCCAGCAGTTAAAATATTTTTCAGTATTGGCGATGCTTTAAAATCACTGAAATTTTTTAGAAGAAATACCTTTATTTTTATTGCAGCCACTGCAGTGGTGAGTGATGACTACAGCTGCACTAACTGAATGATGGAGTAGAGGGCCTTCGATTTCACCTTTAGTAGACACCAACTGTAATTTCAAGAGCATTAAGATCAGATTTAGTGTTGTACTTATTTCTACAATCCAGTCATTTGATGTTATGGTCAGTGTTGGGTAGAGCACTTAAATGGAACAGCATTCCAGCTCTTCCACTGAATTGATAAAGAAAAAATTATTTGCAAACATTTTGAAAACTCTGTTTTTTTCTAGCTTGAATGCAAATTATGCAGGTTTACACTGCTAATTAAATAGCCATAACTTCATTAGAATAGATAAAACTATACTAGTTGATCATTGAATTAAAACCTAATATATAATAAAAAAAAGTATGGACTTTTGGATTGAACTTTTATGAACTGGATGAAATACTCATGGCAACAATTCCTAAAGGTATGGGTCCAAGAAAAGTTTAACTCCTAAAACGAATTAGTTTTTATTACAAATGAGTAGAAGTAGAAGAATTAATCATCAACTAATCATCATGAATCAATTTATACTCACTGCTGCTGTCTCGGACTTGGAGGTTTCCTTCTTTCCATCAAAAGTTTCATGTGACTTGGTGTCAAGAGATCTTGCTAAAACATTTTTGCTGCGTAGCTGGAGTCCTTGTTGTAATTTTACTCTAGTGCTGGGTTGATGGATTGGGTTTTTATATTTGTTGCTATTTGAGCTTGAGAAATGGAATTTTCCCCCATGTCTACTCCACCAACATCTTGGGACTAAAACCAAGTCTTTTTGAAGTAAATTTGGGCATTGTGATTTAAAGGAATGTATTGAAGACCAACATGGTTGATTAAGGACCAGAATTTTACTTGAATTTTTGAAAACATAGTTTCTGGAGACTGATTGATGAATATAGTTTCTTTTAAATACAAACATTTTAGCAAAAAATGCTTACCAGTTTCTCCATGGAAATTTATGTCAATAACTTGATCTGTTGAAATAAATTGAGTTTAATGCAGGCACTTAAATAGACTTATTTCAATGTCAAAAATGTATGAATTTATTTAGCCTTTAGTATAGGTCAATACTTGTATACTTTTTGCCCATAAAAAACATATTTACATATATAAGCATAATAGTTTTTAATTGCGGTTTTTAGGAGAATCTGCCTGATAGTTTAGATTTGACTCAGATTTCAAACTTCAAAGTAATCCTTTCAGGTCACCATATTGTCATCTACTCAAGTTTCATATCAACCATCTCCATCTTAAATTGGTGCCCATCTGCATTAGCAGATGCTATCACAATCAATTGATCAATCAATTAAAACCATGTAAATTGGTATTTGGTGTTCAACAGTCTCACTGCCTGCATTAATGCAGGACCAGAGAATTTCTACTTACTACTGCAAAATTTTGCAGCTCCAATGTAACATATATACCATGGTGGAGTGTTTGATTTGCATGCAAAAAGCCCCGAGTTTGATCCCTGGCACCTCCATTTCTTGTATATACCTACTGTATTAGTCAAGTTTATATGTGTGGCAGGTCAGAGATGTATACATGATAGGTAGTACCGTCAAACGAGGTAATAAGGGACAGTTGTGAGCACTTTTTGTTAATAACTTCTTACCATGAAACATTTCATAAACAAGTTTGGGCTCATTTTAAAGATCTTTGCAAGGGATATTGTATGGCATCTCTGAAAAATTCCATATGCTATTTGTAAGATGCCAGATGCAAAATAAAAGCCTCCTGAATTACCTCTGGGAATGGAGTAATAAGGGATACTTGAAATATAACATAACCTTAAAACATTTGAAGCATGCAGAGTGTACTCTTTAATTACAAACTACCGTAAAATGGGGTAACTTAGACCAGCGGGGTAACTTAGACCACTTTTAGTTTTTTTAACAAAAACCCCCACAACTCAAAAACTATTTGACATAGAAAAATTTTGTCAATGGGCATTAAAGGCCTAATACTGAGGCTACATAACACAATAGAAAGATTTGAAAAGTTTGCATATCTAATAGGTTAAAAAATTAAAAATGTGACCCACAAAAAAAAAAAGCTATTATATAAAGCCTGTCAGTGTACCCCCTCCAATTTATTTATTTTTTGGTTAAATAACTCCAGGTTTTGATGCATTGTAGTAGAACTCTTCTAGTTACATATGCACATGACAAATTTTAGGAAAGTGTCATAGTTTGCAAATGGGGGGCGCCGCCCCCCAATGGGATAACTTAGACCACCTAATGTCAGCCCTGACGGGGTAACATAGACCGGCTTAGAAGTTAATACAAAATTACCATATATAACATATTTTATGTTTGACAGCCTATTTATGTTTTTTCTTTATGTTTCAGACTCTGAGTCTTATATATGGTAATTTTAACTTAATTTTCAAGCCAGTCAATATTACCCATCAGGGCTGCCATTAGGTAGTCACATTTCCCTCATTATGGGGTGGTGCCCCCCATTTGCAAACTATGACACTTTCTTCAAGTTTGTCATTTGCATATGTAACTAGAAGAGTTCTACTACAATGCACCAAAACCTGGAGTTATTTGGAGTTATTTTACCAAAAAATATAATTGATTTTACCACCCGGTCTAAGTTAACCCAATGGTCTACGTTACCCCATTTTACGGTACTCTGAAGTCCTCCTCTTTCATTGTAGATGATGTAGATGTAGAATAAATGACATTTTCTGTGATTTTTACTTGTTTTTCCTTTATTGATATGGTACTACCATATCTAGCAACATGCCATTGAGCATTGACAAACAACCTGCAACAACCTTGTCAGCTGCACCACATTCCACATTGGAATTGACCCATTAGGGTAAACGCGGTATATTCCGACATTGTGGGTAATTCCGTCACTTCTCGTTTTTCCTTTATATTAAGCTTTGTTTTAGTTTCATGCATTTGTTGATGGTTGAAATGGTGACGTCATACATTTGCCCGTCGAACTACTGCCAAAACACTAGGTCTTGGCCATCAAGTGGGAAAATATTGAGATCCAAAGAGAGACAATGCACGCTACCCAGTGAGATCATCGAAAAATGTGTCAAATTTGACAGTTGACCTTGCTCTACCAAAGAGTGAATAACTGTTTGTATAGGAAGAATATTATGGTTTGAGACTTTTAAATGAATAAAGTAGGTAATATTGACAGTAGGTAATATTGAACATGTATTATGCATAGATGTTAAGAATGCTAAGAATGCGGTGCCGTTGTGTCGAGACTGTGGGAAAGGTTGTTTACATTGAAACGTTGGCGCTCAGTGCGAGGGACATTCCATTCAAAGGAATGTGCGTCAGTTCGAGGGTTAGGCTTAAGTGTGCGCGACTCTAGCGTATATAAGGACCTCAGATTTCGCGCCAAGGGTTGTTGTTGGTTCTACAGCGGAGACCGTCACGCACGCGCGGTCTGCAGTTAGCGGACGTACAAACGGCTGCGGCCGTGAGGCCGCGGTGTTACCATTTTCAAACATTGACGGTCGCAACTTGCGAGAAACTTAGACTCACTGAGGCAGTTACGATTCCTGTGAGTGCGTCAAACATATACAATGGACGGCTATGACTTCAACAAATTATACGGTCACTATTTTCATCAGAAGATCTAAGTTTCGAGCTCTACACCAAGAATCTTCAGTACGATAGTCACGATTTCCATCAAGAAGAAGCAGTACGATATTGTATTCATCTTCAACCGCCGAAGCACCGCATTGAGCCGAAGTAACATCATCGACAATGAAGACTACGCTACTATTCTGAAGTACGGTCATCATCAACTCTACGGCCAGACTGACCGTGAGACATCTATATCAACGAGATACGACAGCTATGAAGAAAGAGCAACTGTGAAGAGAGACACGCGATACAGCTGCAGTACGGCCACCTGAAATACGGCTGCGATGCGCGGGGACAGCCGCAATACGGTCGCGGAACGTACAGCCGTAAATATGTGCGCAAGTTACGGTCGTTTACAACAGTCGTACGGCTCAACGGAACTGCAACGGATCACACGCTTTTTCCGGTAAAATTAGATGATTTTACATGATGATGACGGTAAAATTAGATGATTTTACATGATGATGATTTAACTGATAGATTTTGGACTTTGTGTTCAGCTCGCCTTTTTCATGTACCTACTAGATATGTTTGTTAACGTAGGATGTGAACTTTAAATTTCTCAATTTAATATGAAATGTATCAGTGTTTCATTACACCCTCTCTCTGTACTATATTTTGCCGAACCTGTCCAAAAAGAGAACCTTATTCACGTGCCAAATCAAATGCCACTCGGCAGACCACCTGACAAAATGATAAGTAATGAATACCAGTATCTTGAACCTGAACCTGAACGTAACGTAAAATTGGTGGAGTAATCACTCCGAGTCTCTAACATTAAGATATATGAGAAGCTAAGTAACGTCTCTCTCTCTTATATTTTTTTTAAAATCCCTATTTAATCATAAATACGTCTGTGAATATATTAGGAATCCTTTAAGTATACTTGTATTTGCTGATTTCAAGTGGTAAATAAATTAATAGATGATTAAGTTGAGAAATGGATTTAGACACATGAAAACTAATTCCGTCACAACTTGAATTGGACACACACAGATCGTTCCAAGCTATGTATAAAAATTAAAATTTGCTTAATTAAAAGCTTGATAGTTGTTAATTAAAAGCATAATTAAGTAGTGTTCAATATTTATTAGTGTTCTAATTCAAAGCCGTGTTGTATTCCAATACAGCTCACACGGCGAACGGAATTCAAACACGTGGATGACGGCATTACGTATCAGTAGAATTTGAAGCGCGGACAGAATACGCCTCACCACGTGCCGAATATTGCCACACACAGTGTCAGAATCTAGGGATTTGGTAGGTTTGCATTCTAAAGGCTTTTAAATAAATATGGCAACATTTTGTGACATTTCATTGTTGCTGGTGCGTAGTACGATGTTTTGCGAGTCACATAAAGCAAACAGAACTCGAGTAACACATACAGTTATTAACGTTATTTTTTTATAGTTTTTCATTTCTCAATGCGTCCTTAATGTGTCAGAATATACCGCGTTTACCCTATTAGTATAAGTAATTTTGACAGATAAAAAATTTTAAAATTCTTTTTCTTAATATTCAATGATGCATAGTAATTGCATTCATGATAATTTTAGCTATAAAAAATTCTGCCCTTTAACTTTCGAGTGTTTATAAACAACTAAACATAGAATTTTACTAAATGAATATTATGTAATTATACTAACTAAAATCTTATACCTAAGTTATTTCATTAGTGTTTAATGTTGGATGTTGGTAATGGTAACAATAAAAAACCGTAACATTACTAACATAACGTACGCGTACCTACATAGTGGAAGTCTATGAAGAGAGGTACTTATGTCGGTCCACCGCCGTGCGGCAGTCCGCGGTCTTAACCCTTCGCAAGGCCCCATGCCCTTGGCCCTTGGGCCCCTGTTGCAAGTTGCAATGGTCTAAACTCAACGGTTCGACTCCCATGGTCTCATCACAACTCCCTTTAGAAATACGTAAAGTTTTGAAATTGACTCTTATACACATCTAGATG